>NC_134479.1:21676994-21719398 GCF_964194025.1 Convolutriloba macropyga | reverse complement strand
GGAATATATTTTTTGACCAAGTATAACGATTACCAAGAATGTTTTCATTAACAACCTTATTATAACATTCACTGCAACTAGAACCCGAACAATAAGTAGATAGTGTGTATTCTTGTTCACATTTTCTCTGACCAGCCAATCTAGCTAATGCCGTCTTTGTTCTAAACCCTTGAACAATAAGATAGTTTAAATACAAAGAATAAGCACCACGATGTGATTCATCATATAACACTATGTTTTTCTTTGATCCCAGATTGAAATATTCTCTTGTAAATTTGGTGGTGTGTCAATTCCAAAATGATCAAAGTAATGAATTTCATCGCCATCTCCTCTTATAACTAGAACAAAACGAGTGCCAATGCTAGGATTAAGATGATCAATTATATTTAAATCATAATCATGAATTGTTAATGGAGTCTCATCTCTCATTACTATTTCAATTTTATTTAGCTTATCTCATTACCTGTACTTTCTATATCAATATTACTCATAGCCTCATTGTTAATATTAAACGTCCTAACAAACTCTTGAAATAATAAAAAAAGCTTTTTTAGAGGCGGGAAATGGTTATATTGAATATGATAGAATTATTCTTTATTGATGTTTTCTTACATTAGATTGCACCAAGTAAAAATATAAAATTAGAGAAGCAGTTGAAAGGATACGAAGAAAAATCAGTAATCAATTTTAGTTTGGAGAAGAACTCATTACACGCAATTGTTTATGGTGCTGATTGTAGTGATAAAACATATTTTGTTAAATTGTTTTTATTAACAAGTTATGACAAAAAATTGTTGTTGTCTTTTGTAAAATTAAATCAGTTTGGTGGCAACGATATTGCTGATTTTAAAAACTTAACTATCAGAAAAATGAAATATTTCAAAAACTGTGTATTAGTACTTGATTATAATGTGTCATAAACCAGCTCATATAGATATTACAACTAGAGCTAGTGCTGATGCAATCTATATTACAACTCACAAAAATAATACATTCATTAGAAAGCTCTGTTACACCTTAAACTGTAGATATACTTTCCATAATATATGTTCAAGTTATCGACATAATGTAAAAATTATAAAGCAGTAATAGATGCATTCATTGTTGTAGATAAAAAAAATTATTATATATGTTTCTGAAGTAGGTAAATTCAACATAAAAGTATATAGATTATAAGAAAATTGATCAACAAGCAAAGAGATTGGTAAATTTTTAAATTACTTAAAAATAACGAGATGGTTCTGATAGAAAAGTTATTGAATAAAATAATTATGTAATTATTTAATAAATATTTATCATTTCAAGGATTTGAATTTAAGAGTGGCGTTCTAAATGAGACGACGATTGATAGTGCATTTTTTTACAAAAATTGCTAAATTTGATTTTTCTGTTAGCGGAATAATAGTTGTAATTAAACTTATAGATCCACCTGCTGAAGTAATCGGAACGGCTGTTGCAGCAGCTGGAGTAGTAACTATTGAAGCTGCTACGTTACATGAAGCTGTTACTGGGGCATTGTGAAAATGAGATAGATCTATTGTTGAAAGCAAATAAGAAAGAGAAATGTATTATTAAAAAGACAAAACTTTTATACAACTATGATAGAAAACAAAACGGAAAAATATTAAGAAACAAGGACGTTTGTAACGCTATTGATAAATAATATGTAGGTAAGGAGTTAGACAGGGTAGAAGGACAATTTAACATTTATTTTGATGACAGAAGTAGAATACTTGAAACGCAGTACCATCCCAATAATAAAACAGATTTTATTGTTAATATTTTGAAATATGTAAAAAAACCGTATGAATGTGACAAGTATGGTTTTCATTTTTTTTATTACGTATTCATTATAATATTAACCACCCCAATAGTATAACTAATTGTATTTCAATTATTTAGTCGTAAATGTATTCAAAATACATGAAATGAAGAGTATGAAAACGGTTAAGCAAGACAATGAGTATGATAATGAGTTTGATAACTCATTAAACGAGTTAAGAAAGTCATTAGGACAATACTAATGATAAAAGCAATACTAACAATAACATAATTACTGATCATTACATGAATACTAACAATAATAATATTAATAATAAAAAGAGTAATACTACTGATGACATAACTACTATTGGTAATGCTAACTTTGGTAATGCTAGTATTAATGCTAATGCTAATGTTACTAATGTTACTATTACTAAAGCTATTACTACTAATGCTATTAATTCTAATGTTAATAATGATATTAACATTGAAGAGTTATTACTTTGACAGATAACAATAGTAATATAACAGATCAGGGAGACTGCTTGGCCCTTCACAAACTATTGTAAAAACTGTAAAAGGTGTAACACATATTTTATTCACAAACCCATGCCCCTTTTCAATAAAAATGAATGTGCAGGTAAAGGAGATTTAGCTGAGAAGATTAATTGTGAATATTTTGGAGCACAAGTATCAAGGAATTATATGTTTACACATATTAACAAATCTCATTATGTTAGCTATATTTGTATTCAATGTAAAAAAAATGAATAAATCTATGGGTAGTGGAAATGATTTTAAACGGTTATTATCTGCAAATAGAAATATATTAGAAAAATCAACCAGCTCCGCTAGCTTAATTTAGCTTGTGTGCGATTATATGTGATACAAGACAACGCTAGTTTTCCAAGCAATTTTACTTATATAGTTTTAATAACTAGTTCTATTTACTACTTAAGTATATGTTCAATTAAAATGTTTTGAAAAATTGCGAAGCAAGTTTCCTGATTTTGCGTTTATTTACTTGGGTTGTTTATTGTTTTTGTGTAAGTTATAATCTATAACTTTGAAGATGTACACATAATCTAATTTTATTTTTTAAAATCTAAAGTAGGAAATATGTTTGATACTTTGCACATCTTACACGCTATATACAAAATAGGATTTTTGTAATGTTCACTCGTATGATTATAAATGTTTCTAAATTTTACTGAAATATAACCAATAAAAAAGGTATAGGGCTTATTTTTACAGTTATTAAAGAGATCACACAAAATTTTATATTACAGTTTTTACATTTGAGATCACCTATTATCATTTCGTTTATTGAAATCATAATATTTCTTTTTCAATATAAAAATAGGAGATCAAGATGAAGACGCACCTAGAAAAGTTGCTCATATTGCTATCAAAGTTATCTAGAGAAGAGTAGAGGCAGACATAATCATTAATCAAATCGCTTTAACAATGACAGAATGCATCTAAGAAACTATATGAATAAATCTATTGGGTTAACTGTCTTATTATAATTTCAATTAGGACCAAATGAAAACTGCCAATCATAAGATTGAAACTGCACTTGATAAGATATATCAAGAATCAACTGGTATGAGGTATTGCAATTATTGATAATATCTAGGACGAGGAAGATATAGTTGAGAAACAAAATACTTCCACAGAGCATATAATCAATAGAGACTATAGAGGAGTTATTTGTATAAAGAAAGATAATGATTTCTCTACATGTCTCTCTTGCAATATTATGATGTTTACTAGAAGTAATTACAAGATATAACATCTGGAAAAGATTTAAATAGGTTACGTGATAAAAATCAACGAAATGGTTTAACTGGTAATACTAATACTATCAATACCACCAACGAACTATTAGAAAGATTCACTAATTTGCAAAATGAATTACAAAATAACCAACGAGGTAACACATAAAATGAAATACAAACTGGAGTAACATATGTTGTAGATAATGAAACCAGTGAAATTTATACATTTGAAGAGATAATCATTTTATATCAAAGAAACAGATAAAACGTTGAGCCTAAAGAAAGAATAGAACATTAAAGGAGAGAAAATGTAAATAAAATGATTGAGAAAATAGCTTGATATTTTAATCAGGTTAAGATAGTTATCAACAGCCAGGTAGACCCAATGATCCAATGAGTATTATAAAACTCTATTACAATACATCTACATATAAAAGTCAATAAAATAGATGAATTAGAAATGATAAAACCCCACTGATGCACAAGAACAATAGCTTGCCTTTAGCACTACAACAAGAAAACAAAATAAACCAGGCAATCTAGGTGAATTGAATAAAAAATTATAAGCTAAAATGCAAGAAAGAGAATAAAATCAATCAGATTGGAGTGTTCAAAAATTCCACAAGAGAACTATATTCAAATAAAAAAATACGACCAACAAGATGTAGTTGAGTTGAATTAGCCTTCAAATCAAAGCTCTCTTATATATATATTTATATATATTTATATATATATATATATATATATATATATATATATATATACATACACACACACACACACACATATATATATATATATTATATATATATATATACTTACATATATGAAAGCAATTGGGATATGAAAGAAATAAATGTTTCTCATGGTGTATGATAGCGTATTTACTTCCAGCTAACGACCTCACAACAAGAGTAAGCAATTATAATAGTCCAGAATATTTCAGTGAGATTAAATTACCTGACATAGACCCACCTTATAGTTTTCATCAATTAGAAAGAATAAAGATATGAAAAAAATTAAAATCCAGCTTAATGTTTATAGTGTAAATGATAATGAAGTTTTAATCCAATTCTAATTACAGATATTGATCCTAAAGGATGTAATATATTAAAGTTTACAGAACGTTATGCATTATGTAGGAAAATACATATTCTAATCCGGAAATCAGCTCATTAATGTTATACCACTTTGAGATGCTATGTATCATTTACTAAAGAAGGAACTTTAAATAAACATTTAGAATAATGTAATAAAACTGGTAGAAGAACATTCCATCTTGATGATTATTTAGAAATTGATAGGCTTCAATATAGGAATAGAGCTCCATTCAAAATGAAAGCTGACTTTGATTGTATGATTGTTACCGGAAAGCACGTGACAATATCTTTTGAAAGAGATATCGAAGTTGACTATCAAATTACAATACCAGATAGTTCTGAGGAATTCTGTGTTGAGCGCTTTTGTGAAAGAATAGAGATTATAATTACAAATTGAAAGATACATATAAAATAACAATTCCATTTATGAAGTGGGGTTACATTCCAACTAGTGCATGTTATTTTGGTAATAAAGCATTGGGTGAAGACTCTGTTAGAGATCATGATCACTGAAAAGATAAATTCAGAGGTTATATTCATATTGCATGTAACCATACAGCAAGGAATAGATTTTGACAGTTTTTTTCTTTAATCGATTTAAACATGATAGTCACCTAAACATAAATGGTTGGTTTACCTAAAGTATTTAAATCGAAGATATTGCCAAAACCCATGAAATTTATATTAGTGCAGATCTGGGTGTTATTTAGATAATAGATATGTTTCTATTCTTCCAATCAAATTTTTCAGAAAGTATAGGTAGAAGTTTAAGTGATGCTGAATTTGAATTTTTAAATGAGCATTAAAAAGAAGAAAATAAATTTTCCATATCAATGGTTTGATAGTGTTTATAAACTTAAACATACATCACTACCATCTAAGGAAGCATCCAATTCAAATTTATGAAAATGTGGTATTAATGTTAGTGATTATCAACAAGCTGTTGATGATTAGAATGTCATGAAATGAATGACCTTCAAAGACTACTTGATGATATATAGGAAAACGGATATATGTTAAATGGCAGATGTATTTGAAAAATTCAGAAGGCAATGTTAACTATAATTGTAACTTTCTTTTCTTAATAGTAATTTTTAGTAGATTTGATAACAATATAATAGTTATTAAGTTGATTGTTTGCTTTAATTTTATCATTGATCACTCTTTCTGTAAGTGTAGATATTTTAGGATATAATTAAGTTTCAATGTTAGCTGTCTGTTGTATCGCTGATTCTGTAGGAGATAGTCTGATAGATTAGTGATTAAAGTTAGAATATATAACAATTTAATAGAAATTAAAATTTGCGAATTATGAATGGTTAAGATGTTATATTGAACAAAATATCATAAAAAAGAGAGAAGCAAACACAGGAGGTGATAGTTTTGGGAGACGAATTATATAAGACAAGGATTAATGCCTCCTTCGGTAACACAATGGAAAAAAGTTTATAACAGACAAGGTGTTGAAACAGTTAATGAATAAAAAGTTTTATCAATCTAGTTGAACATATTATGTTTAATCATGTTGTATCTTTGGTGGAGATCTGGTAGCAGTACGTTAATCAAGTGGAACTGTAAGCTTATTTAATTTAATTAATTAGGTTTTGTACTTTTAGGAAGCGCAAAGAAATTCATGTAAGCTGTAAAACATGATTAGATTCAGAAACACTTTGATATTGCCTTTCAGATAGTATATTTGTAAAAATAAAGGTACCAGTAGGTGGAACTATTGAAAAGAAGCAAATAAAGTTTGTGACATAGTAAGTCAAACTGAACCAGGTAAGATGAAATTTGACATGCCTATTGATGCTATACTAGAAGCATGTTTTTTTAAAGTTAGAACTAAAAGGTGAAAACGAAAAACATCAAAAGGAATTTGTAAAGCTACCCTTAAGAATCAAATAACCATAGAAAAAAAAAGCTATATACAAGAAAAAGACAAAGGCTGTAACTACTTATACCATTCAAAAGGGTAGACATATGATAGAAAAAAGATTACAAGATTGCATTAGATCCTTTGGATGAAATAGGTATAAGAGATTATAAGGGGGCAAGTATAAGTTTTATCATCAGCGGTAGGCCTCAAATAAACCGCCCTCGTGTTAGTCTGATAATATTTTTTGCATATATAATTTCTTTGTTATTAGAAGTAGTAAGACTAAATCAAGGATAATCTTTTTTATTATCACTATTTGCATTAGATTGGGGAACCAAGGACGAAGTCCCTTTAGTTTTAGACTTATTATGGGTGTTCGGCTGTAGTATGTCTCTGACCAGCGGTTTAACGATCTAATTAAGTTTTCTAAAACAGGATATAGTATAAGGGTTGTCTAAAGTTTTATGTCTTGACACAAGAAGGAAATAACAAGTATATTAACATTAAAATTAGCATTAGCATTAACAAAAGCGTTAGGATTAACATTACCATTAACTATGTATTAACATTAGCATTTAAATCAAAGCTATTATTAACATTAATTTCATATTGACATTAGAATTAACATTATCTCTCTACCCAATTTGTTATAGATTTTTTTTCGAAGTATAATATTATTACTAAACAAAACAATCTGTAGGTATGGTTCCCTTGTTCCATTTATAGTCTTTTTGTGAACTTTATCTAAATTATTAGACACATCATTATCTTTCTCATCATCCTTGATTGATCAATTTAAAAGCTCCTTAAATTTATCACCAAACTCATTTTTTAGTTTATATATTTGTGAACGCTTTATTATCTTCTTTCTCATTTTAGTATTAATTGTTCTCGATAGAGAACCATATACTGTTGCAGTTGCAAATAAGGTTGATACAGTATAAGGTAATCCTATTCCAGTAAATGCTGTTATTGTCGTTGCTGCTGTTGTTGCTATAGATGACAAAATGATTTCTGTTATCTCAGCTATGTGAATACAAGTTTTATATCGATTAAATTTTTTCACTATATTTGTAACTTTCTCCTTTATAGTTTTTTTTTAAAGTTAAAGCTTACTATTATACAACAGCAAGAGGTAAAAAACAAAAAACTTCAAAAGCAAATTCTAAAGCTACTATTAAGAATCAAATAACCATAGAAAATTATAAAAAAGCTATACACACGAATAAGACAATGGCTGTAACTACTTATACCATTCAAAAGGGTAGACATATGATAGAAAAAAGATTACAAGATTGCATTAGATCCTTTGGATGATATAGGTATTAGAGATTATAAGGAGGCAAGTATAAGTTTTATCACCAGTGGTAGGCCTCAAACAAACCACCCTCGTGTTAGTCTGAAAATATTTTTTGCATATATAATTTCTTTGTTATTAGAAGTAGTAAGACTAAATCAAGAATAATCTTTTTTATTATCAGTTTTTGCATTAGATGGGGGATCCAAATGCGAAGTCCCTTTAGTTTTAGACTTATAATGGGTTTTCGGCTGTGGTAGGTCTCTGACCAGCGTTTAAACGATCTAATTAATTTTTCTAAAACAGGATATTGTATAAGGGTTGTACAAAAGTTTTATGTCTTCGCACAAGAAGGAAATAACAGGTATATTAACATTAAAATTAGCATTAGCATTAACAATAGCGTTAGGATTAACATTACCATTAACTATATATTAACCTTAGCATTTAAATCAACGTTAACATTAACATTAACTTTATATTGATATTAGAATTAACATTATCTCTCTACCCAAGTTGTTATAGATTTTTTTACAAAGTATAATATTATTACTAAACAAAACAATCTTTAGGTATGTTTCCCTTGATCTATTTATAGGCTGTTTGTCAACTTTATCTAAGTTATTAGACACGTCATTATCTTTTTCATTATCTTTGATTGATTAATTTAAAAGCTTTTTAAATTTATCACCAAACTCATTTTTTAGTTTATATATTTGTGAACGCTATATTATCTCCTTTCGTTTAGTATTAATTGTTCTCGATAGAGAACCATATACTATTGCAGTTGCAAATACGGTTGATACAGTATAAGGTAATCCTATTCCAGTAAATGTTGTTGATGTCGTTGCTGCTGTTGTTGCTATAGATGACAAAATGGTTTCTGTTATCTCAGCTATGTGAATACAAGTTCTATATCGATTAAATTTTTTCACTATAATTATAGCTTTCTCCTTTATAGTTTTTTAAAAGTTAAAGCTTACTGTTATACAACAGCAAGAGGTAAAAAACAAAAAACTTCAAAAGGAAATTCTAAAGCTACTCTTAAGAATCAAATAACCATAGAAAATTATAAAAATGCTATATACAAGAATAAGACAAAGGCTGTAACTACTTAAAAAATTCAAAAGGGTAGACATATGATAGAAAAGATTACAATATTGCATTAGATACTTTGGATGTTATAGATATAAGAGATTATAAGGGGGCAAGTATAAGTTTTATCACCAGTGGTAGGCCTCCGACCAACCGCCCGCGCGTAAATCTGAATTTGTTTTTTTTGCATACATAATTTCTTTGTTATTAGAATTAGTTAGACTATATCTAGAATAATCTTATTTATATTATCAGTTTTTGCTTTAGATTGGGGAACCGAGGGCAAAACCCCTTTAGTTGTAGACTTTTTATCGGTGTTCGCCTGTAGTAGGTCTCTGACCAGCGGGTAAAGCCCTACTAGTAGTTTTATAAGTGTTATATTTTGTAACAATTGTCCGCGAAGCGTCAACTTTGTTGGTATGCTTTGCAGTTAGATTAAATAACATTTTAATATTTTAAAAAAACATAAGCAGGAATTTTTAAAAGTAATTTAAATTGTGTTGGTGGTAGACTTTACTCTGGCACTATCAATATGCATGATGCTATTTCTAGTAATGAAACTAAAAAAATTGAGTAGTAGTTGGACTTTTAGTAGAGGTAATAGAAATATTTCTATGACAGTATCTGATGCTGTTATTTAAGCAGAAGTTTTAAAACATTTCATAAAAAAAGTTGGTAAAGTAGCAGTTAGTTCTGGAAAAAATGTTGCAAATAATCCTTTTAGTAAATTAGAGAGTGCCAACAATTTTGGTAAATCAAAAAGCAACAAACAACCTACGAGAGTATTATCATCAACGACTGATCTAATTAATTTTTCTAAAACAGGATATAGTATAAGTGTTGTACAAAAGTTTTATGTCTAGGCACAAGAAGGAAATAACAGGTATATTAACATTAAAATTAGCAATAGCATTAACAATAGCGTTAGGATTTACATTACCATTAACTATATATTAACATTAGCATTTACTTCAACGTTAACATTAACTTTAACTTTATATTGATGTTAGACTTAACATTAACTCTCTACTCAATTTGTTATAGATTTTTTGACTAAGTATTATATTATTACTAAACAAAACTATCTTTAGTTATGTTTCCCTTGTTCTATTTATAGTCTTTTCATGAGTTTTAACTAAATTATTATACTCATCATTATGTTTTTCTTTATCCTACATTGAATTATTTAAAAGCTTATTAAATTTTTCACCAAACTCCATTTTTTGTACATATATTTGTGATTACGTTATTGTCTTCTTTCTTATTTTTTTATTAATTGTTTTTGATAGAGAACCATATATTCTTGCTGTTGCAAATACGGTTGATACTGAATAGGGTAATCCTATTCCAGTAAATGCTGTTGTTGTCGTTGTTGCTGTTGATGATTTCTGCTATCTCAGCGATGTGAAAACAAGTTCTACATGTATTATATTTTATTACTATAATTGTAACTTTCTTTTTCATAATAATATGTAGTAAATTTGATAATATTATAATAGTTATTAAGTTGATTGTTTGTTTTAATTTTATCGTTGATCTTTCTTTCTTTAAGTGTATATATTTTAAGATATAATAAAGTTTCAATTGGCGCTGTTGGTTGTATCAATGATTCTATCGTCGCCACGGACTCCGTAAAAGTTCTGCTCATATTCATTGCAAAATTTCAAATTCTTTGATTTTATCTTCTTGTTTAGATTGATAGTGCATCGCTAATCTTGCTTTTCTTTGTTGTGAAGTAACTTGCTTTCTAAAAGTACAGCAATTATGTTTTGTGGCAAATATTTTCCAAACTCTGTGAGAGATAGTCTGATAAATCTATTATCTTCCATTGATTCCATTGGACCAAGAGTAAACATATCATCCAACAGTGCATTAGTAAGTTTTGATTAAACTTTTTATTATCAAATTCTCGTTTTAATTGGTTATATTTGGAGATAATATCAGCTGATACATTATTACAATATCTTGATATTTATCTTCAGCTTCATTAAGTTTTTTACATAAAGCAATCAAATTATTTGTGTTTTCAGTTGTTTTTAATATTTTTATTATCATCAATTGAAGATCAGGGTAACTGAATAACACTTGTAACGACTTCGAATTCATCTTCACCATTCGTCGTTCACCATCTTTATATTAGAGGGAAGGAGTAAGCTCATAACAATGTTTATTTACTGTTGATATCAATACAATCATTATATTCTTAAAAAAATTGATGTGCTTTAGCTAATTTTAAAGAGTTTGTTGATGAGGTTACTTGTTCACGTTTTATTGAATCTGCTTCTCCTCTATGGTGTTTATATCTAGAGAAATCTAAATCGTAGCTGAGCGGCGTTCTGTTCCAAGTGATTCTAAAACTTTGTTTTAAGATTCAATTTTAGATTTGGACTCTTTTATCTCCAGTTATATTCTATTTCATAAGTTGGTGGTTGTATTTTTGGAGGTTCATTAATTTTGAATATTTCTCTATTCCAATTAAATGTATACTCTTTTTAAAAAGATATTTCGTTTATCAGCATTTGTTACATAATCACCAACTTTAGGTCTGGGTGTGGTTTTATAGGATTATGGTAGCCTTTAACTTTTGCAGGATTGTTTCATGCATCAACAGGTGTCATTTTAATAGTACTAAGAATGTTATTTTGATAATTTACAGCAATATAAATATTTTTATTTATCGAATTGCTATCACCATTTATAAACATTGGTATATCAATTTTGTGTAAAAATGTTTTTATTAATATTTCAACAAATACAGTTTTTAAATCACTTTATCATGACTAGTTCTATCTAATGCTTTTGAAGTTAAGATTCAAATGTTTCATTATAAACCTCGTTTGTTCTATCAGCGGATTATTTTTCTGATGTTCTACGGCCACCAAAGAGGGTTCTACTTTCAAATAAAATTGTTTAAAAGCCATTAGTTATAGATATACCAGATTTATACATTAAAGGTATAACCCAAGCATATTTGGTAAAATTATCTATGACGGTTATTATAAATTTTTCATTATTTTCATATTTACTTAAAGCTGATTTATCCATCAATCAGATGACCTTGTTTCATCATTGTATAAAGGTATTATTCTTTTCTCTTTTGAACTTTGCTATTTGCGGAAAGAGTAATTTTTAGCTAAATTTTGTTGTTGTTGCTGTTGCTGTTGCTGTTTCAACTGCAAAGCAATGGCCGTGCCTATTTAATATAATTTTAAAAAAGATATCTATATTCTTACTTAATATAGGTTGACTATTATATTAACTGTTATATTAACTAAAATATTAACTTTTAATTTTCTCCACCTATATTTAAGATCAAAAATTTCTAGTTGTCCTTGAGAAATAATATTGGTTGATAAAAGTTGTTTACATACATATATATATATATATACATATATATAAATTTATATATATATATATATATATATATATATATATATATATATATATATGTATATATATATATATATATATCATGTCATCATGTAATCCATCATGTCCTGCTGTTGTTGGTAGTATGAGTAATTCTATTAAATCGTGTGTTTGCTAAACAAGTTTTGCTTGTAGTAAAACAACCACTAGCTTTAAATAAACCGCGAGCTTCATTTTCTTCTTCATGTCTTTCATAAACAGCGTCTTCACTACTACCAGAATAAGCAAAGCTGCCTCTGTCTGGATCGTTTGTTAACGCCCTCCGCATTAAACCCTTTTTTCTCTGTATCTGTTTGTCTATAATTTTTATCCTTTTGTATTCTTTGATTTTTTTCTTCTTCTCTTGTTATATCTCGTTCAGGTACATTTATATTAGTAATAAACATTGTGAAGGCTTTACTTAAGATATAATTTCTTTTACGCTTATATCATCTGGTTCTAGAGATATATCAACATCATTCATTTTAGGTTTTATTGAAGATCTATCAACTAGTTTTAACTCTAATAGTTTGTTCCTTTGTTTTCTCTGTTTCTAGTAGAATGTTGATCATCTAATTGTCAGCTGTTAATATTTGGCTATTATAATCAGATAATGTTAAAAGTAATAGGAATTCTAAATTTTCTAATGCTTGCAGTGTTTGTTTTTGATTAGTTTTACCTTCAATCAATAAAGCTGATTGATCGCCAAGCTATTCATTTTGTAAATTTAACGTTTTTGTTGATGGATCAGGTAATTCTTCTATGTTATCAATATAGTCTTGTTGGTTTTATTTATCTTCGTATCTGTTGCTTCATTTTTTCTAGAGTGTTTAATTATTTAATGTTTTTAGATTAGTTTTTGCCGTAGCATAGGTTGTTTTATTGAATCTCAGTAATCTAGTAATAAAACTGATCGCAGCGTTTCAACTGATCTCAGAGTGGGTTTTGTTACTGTATGACCATCACAGTGTGTTCCACATACAGTATCACAGTAGATGTCGCTTTTTTAAAAATTTATTTTATAGAAACTCATTAAGGGAGACCTTGGCCCCTTAACAACCCCTAACAATGTATTATCTTAACTTGACTCGATGAATCGGCAAAACGGCTTCGCTGATTAACCTCTACACCAAGTGAGTTATGAAATTGTACTTTTTGATTGATTGTCAGTGAAGTGATACTAGTAGAGATTATTTTGTCGACATAATATTCCCCATCAGTTTATGTCAACATAATACTCCCTGTTTTATAAAACTATTAGTTACGGCTATGATGGTTTTGGTTAATATTAGTGTTTTGCTTAATATTATAGTAAAAACAAAATTTGTGTTTTCAATAGCAGTTTTAGTTATTTTTATAATAAAATAACATCTAGAGTGGTTTTAGTGTTTTTAATTTATTTTACGTTTTTATTTAATTTATTTTATATTAGTGCTTAATAGGTGCTAATCAATAAAATGGCTTTCTCCGAACAGTTGTTTTGGGCGAAGTTTGAGAAAAACACAAATGACAAAAAAATAGGCGCTTTTTCGGTATTTTTTTCTTAAAAAAAGGACTTAAAGGAAACAATTTTTCGAAAAAACTATTGTAGTGTCTGAATAGCACTTATATTTCACTACTAGTTTTGTAATTGCTTCTTCCCATTATTCATCAAGCTTTTTCGTTCTGGAAGAAAGTTTCAAGAATAATTATATTGTTTTGATAACAACCGAAAAATGCATTGGAATCCAAGGCTGCAGTGATGCAGTGAATGAGTGGATGTCCCAATGATGGCATTCTACACTTTGAAAGCATTTCTCAACGAAGTTTGCCCTATTTTTTATTACTTCACTCCATGTAATGTTTATATTTTGGAGTTTTATAAGTTGCGTTTTTGTTACAAAAATGATGATCTCAAGTTTGAACTGCCAATTTAACCTTTTTGAAATTACCGCATTAAAATAAACGCACATTTTCATCAGTTTCAAGAAACAGAAGCCTAAACTGTTTGTTTGGTTTCTATACAAAAAGTACAAAGTCCTTTTTTATCCCTTCATGATTGCGATGTTGACTGATGACTTCATGTGTTTATTGTGTTGAGAAGATACTCCATTTTTAAATTTCTTATCTTCATTTTTCCCCAGCAGCTAATATTTCGAATTTCCAAGTACCGCTTCCTCTTGCAAATTTTTCAAATTTCACAACTCCGTCTTGATGTATATATATATATATATATATATATATATATATATTTATATATATATATATATATATATATATATATATATATATATATATATATATATGTATATATCATGTCATCATGTAACCCATCATGTCCTGCTGTTGTTGATAGTATGAGTAATTCTATTAAATCGTGTGTTTGCTAAACAAGTTTTGCTTGTAGTAAAACAACCACTAGCTTTAAATAAACCACGAGCTTCATTTTCTTCTTCATGTCTTTCGTAAACAGCGTCTTCACCACTACCAGAATAAGCAAAGCTGCCTCTGTCTGGATCGCTTGTTAACGCCCTCCGCATTAAACCCTTTTTTCTCTGTATCTGTTTGTCTATAATTATTATCCTTTTGTATTCTTTGATTTTTTTCTTCTTCTCTTGTTATATCTCGTTCAGTTACATTAAGATATATTTTCTTTTACTCTTATATCATCTGGTTCTAGAGATATATCAACATCATTCATTTTAGGTTTTTTTGAAGATCTATCAACTAGTTTTAACTCTAATAGTTTGTTCCTTTGTTTTCTCTGTTTCTAGTAGAATGTTGATCATCTAATTGTCAGCTGTTAATATTTGGCTATTATAATCAGATAATGTTAAAAGTAATAGGAATTCTAAATTTTCTAATGCTTGCAGTGTTTGTTTTTGATTAGTTTTACCTTCAATCAATAAAGCTGATTGATCGCCAAGCTTTTCATTTTGTAAATTTAACGTTTTTGTTGATGGATCAGGTAATTCTTCTATGTTATCAATATAGTCTTGTTGGTTTTATTTGTCTTCGTATCTATTGCTTCATTTTTTCTAGAGTGTTTAATTATTTAATGTTTTTAGATTAGTTTTGCCGTAGCATAGGTTGTTTTATTGAATCTCAGTAATCTAGTAATAAAACTGATCGCAGCGTTTCAACTGATCTCAGAGTGGGTTTTGATACTGTATGACCATCACAGTGTGTTCCACATACAGTATCACAGTAGATGTCGCTTTTTTAAAAATTTATTTTATAGAAACTCATTAAGCCGGGGAGACCTTGGTTACGATTGAACCCCTAACAATGTATTATCTTAACTTGACTCGATGAATCGGCAAAACGGCTTCGCTGATTAACCTCTACACCAAGTGAGTCAAGAAATTGTACTTTTGGATTGATTGTCAGTGAAGTGATACTAGTAGAGATTATTTTGTCGACATAATATTCCCCATCAGTTTATGTCAACATAATATTCCCTGTTTTATAAAACTATTAGTTACGGCTATGATGGTTTTGGTTAATATTAGTGTTTTGCTTAATATTATAGTAAAATCAAAATTTGTGTTTTCAATAGCAGTTTTAGTTATTTTTATAATAAAATAACATCTAGAGTGGTTTTAGTGTTTTTAATTTATTTTATGTTTTTATTTAATTTATTTTATATTAGTGCTTAATAGGTGCTAATCAATAAAATGGCTTTCTCCGAACAGTTGATTTGAGCGAAGTTTGAGAAAAACACAAATGACAAAAAGTTAGGCGCTTTTTTGGTATTTTTTTCTTAAAAAAAAGGACTTAAAGGAAGCAATTTTTCGAAAAAACTATTTTAGTGTCTGAATAGTACTTATATTTCACTACTAGTTTTGTAATTGCTTCTTCCCATTATTCATTAAGCTTTTTCGTTCTGGAAGAAAGTTTCAATAATAAATATATTGTTTTGATAACAACCGAAAGATGCATTGGAATCCAAGGCTGCAGTGAATGAGTGCATGTCCCAATGATGGCATTCTACACTTTGAAAGCATTTCTCAACGAAGTTTGCCCAATTTTTTATTACTTCACTCCATGTTATGGTTATATGTTGGAGTTTTATAACTAGCGTTTTTGTTACAAAACTGAAGGTCTCAAGTTTAAACTGCCAATTTAACCCTTTTGAAATTACCACATTAACATAAACGCACATTTTTATCAATTTCAAGAAATGGAAGCCTAAAATGTTTGTTTGGATTTTATACAAAAAGTGCAAAGTCTACTTTTGTAACCCTTCCAAAATTGCGATGTTGACTGATGACTTCATGCGCTTATTGTGTTGAGAAGTCGCTCCATTTTTAAATTTCTTGTCTTTAATTTGTTCCCAGCGGTGAATATTTCGAATTTAAAAGTAGAACTTCTCGCAAATTTTTCAAATTTCATCGCTAAACTCCGTCTTATGATCAAACAACACTTGTGATGTAATGTTTTGCATATTTTTTTGGTGAAAGCTTTTACTGCATCGATAAAACGGAACAATTTGGTTTCATTTCTTGACCACACAAATCATCCATACACGAACAAAGCGGGAAAGATAATTACTTCCAAACGTAAATACTTCTCAGAATCTGCCTCTTTATCAATTAATGCCAGGTCTAGACCTCAAGTGGAAATGTTTTGCTTAGCATAACGGAAAAATCTTTTAAAACCGGATTTAGAACTTTTTTAACAAGAGTTTAAACTGAACCATAAGCTGCTCTCCCTACCAGTACACTCTCTGTAATTTGCTACGAATCATATTTTTACGGAATATAGTTTCTACTGTTTGTGCTTCTGAAATCCTTATTTATCACTTTTGAGTAGTTAAACCAAGAGCTTCGAATAATGTGTGAAACCATTTCTAAATTCAAAGTTTTTCTGTAGACACAAAAAATGGGCAATGGTACATATGTACCTCTTCCATCCAATAAAAGGAATGACTGAGATATAGTTTAACGCTGAATTGTGAATTTGACCTGGGACTGTTTTGCTATTATTTTTGTTTGGATTTTTTTTGTTGTAACTACTATTCAATGTTATTGTATAATCAATAAATTTCTATTTTTCTAGAGTTTTAGCTTCTTTTTTATTAGTATATTGAAAAATTTTTTGGGAAATAGAAGACTTATTCAATTTAAGACCCAAATATTATCATTATGGAAGAAAAAATGATGTCTGTTTTTTACATGATAGTAAAATTGATCTTCTTCTATTGCGTGCAGTTTTGTAGGAAGCAATGGTTGATTTCGGAAAACTGATTGCCAAAATAGTCTGTTTTCCTCTGACAAAAATTAAAACGCACTCGTTTAGGAATTGATTAAACTCAACAAAGAAATATCTGGGGAAAAATCTCTTGGTGTTCTGAGAAAGTTTTTTTTTTCAAACTTGTCACCGTACAGGGATGTTATGTGCTCATCGTTGGAAAAGTATTTTTCGTTAACTTTGAGGTAGGTAAAATCTCAAGAACAATCAACCCCTATTTGTTACCAACCTTAGAAAATTGCTTGTTCAAGGAGTCAGATATGTAAATGATAATATGTTAGGATGGTTATGTCTTCCAGCAGTTGCACTTTTTACTAAACATCTAGAATTTCAGTATTGTTGAAAAAAATAAAGAATTAAAAAAAACTTCAATCACTGGATGAATGGTTCTGCATAAACAAAAGAGTTAAATTTTTGACAAAACTCTATAATACAAAAAAAAACTTGACAAACAGTTGAATTTTGACAATTTTTTGACATTTTTTTACTACCATTAATTCATATATATAATGCGGGGTCACAAATACTTTGGGAACAACAAATGAAAGATATATTTGTTTTTTTTGTGGAAATTATCTTGTTCGTTCCTTGGGTTCAGTCAAACTGTTGCCAGCTGTAAGAGACAAGATTTTGATCTCAACCATTGTTTCTTCTCAAATCGTTTCTAGTGCTGTTTCATCACAATAGCAAACCAAAATTAGAGAAATAATAGTGGCAACTAAAATTTCCGAAGCCTTCTTTCAAGTACGTGACAAACAATTCTATGACTGCCGCCCTTGATTGTTATCATCGCAGACAAATTTTAAATTACAACGCTTTTTGTATCTTGTTTTTTTCAAAACATCACTGGCAAAAGAAATTACTTTGTTTGATTGGTATTGCAGTGTACAGAAACAGTCGAAGAAGACAAAAATCCAAACAGACAGGAATCAAAGAACAATGCAAGTAAAAAAAATATAGTTTTTTTGCAAGTAGTAATGATTATCATAAAGCATAAAAGGTTGAATAAAACAAAACACTTAAAATGGAGACAAGGCACAACTTTGAGTAGTGATGTGTCCTTCTGGGCAAACTACGGGGGGACATAAGTGTCTTCCCGTGAACACTACGGGGGGGGACACAAGTGTCTTCCCGGTCAAACTACAGGGGGGGACACAAGTGTCTTTCCGTGAACACTACAGGGGGGACACAAGTGTCTTCCCGGTCAAACGACAGGGGGACACTCAGATTATTTCTTCGTTTTTATCTGAGTCTTATGGAGGGGAGGGAGGACACTTGGGTAAAAAAAAATCAATTTAAGGAAACGAACCAGGAAGAACTTTAAAAATCTTTGGGGAAAAGAGCTGTCATGTAGACGCAAACAAAAAAAGTGAATATAATACCCTGCAAAGGGCACCTAATTTTCAATTGTCTATAATGCTTGCTCAAAAACAACTATCGCAACGGTAGATTTAAAAACCATTCATTAAATATATAAATTAAAAAAAGGAAAAACCAGAGCATAATGAAAGATTCCTTTACTATTTGGCATCCTGCTTGCACTTGGACCTCTAAATTAACCTCTAAATTGCACTAAAGTTGAGGCCTTCTGTTGGTAACATTGGAATAGATAACTCTTCATTGGACACTTATTTGAAATCTTTTAAAGTGCTTCGCTTACATGCAATTCATCATGATGCCTCTGGATTTATTGCAAATTATAGCCAAAAGGGTCCAGGATACTCTTACGTTTTGCCTTGTCCAATCACAAACGCTAACATTGGTTACCTGACAGGTTTATTCTTCTGCTTGTTCGTGAATACTTTTAAACGTAACTTATTCAGTTTGCTGGAAAGTTGAGTCCGGAGATTGTTGTTAAAGATTTTGAAGGTTTTTGACACAAAAAGAGTGGATTCATTATAAAAGAGTTATTCTACGCAAAGGGGAAGCAGAGGACACTGCAAACACTACTTCAAAAAGACGTCACAAAATTAGAAACATTGCTATGTCTAAAAACTGAAGAAATCTTCACTCCAGGAGAGCACTTGACTTGTTCATTTCATTCATCTATAATACCATTCAGACAAAGGAAAAAGCATCGCGCAAAGAGAAAGGCACAGGTGTACTTTTATTGGATAACACTACCAACTAATGAGTCGTCGTGAGGAGAAAGCAAATCCTTCAGTTCTTCAAGTGAAATTATATCCAAATTTGACAGTACGCAATTGCATTGCGATTGATAACCAGTCGAGAGTGACTTTTCTGAAAGAAGAAAAAATTGATCCTCGTGGACAAACTATACTGAGGAAGCAGCAAATACTTTGTAATACTGCTGAAATTCAAACACTAAAGAAATATCTTTCACTGCTGGAGTATTTTCAAATGTATCATGTCTGTACAAAATTATTTTTCAAAGGCTTCTTAAAATACGTTTTCCCTAATTTTAAGTCAATATACTATTTCTATCAACATGATCAACCAAAAATTCAATTGATGGAGCGTAATTTGAACCTTTGTTTTACCAATTTTTCGGAATTTGAATTCATTTCACAGTTGGAAAACTGTTTGCTCGTCTCTGACAATTCTTGCGAGGAAATTATCAATGACAAGGAGTTTTCAAAACTTGCAACAACTGGACGCCGCAAAAAATGTTAAGCATAATTTGTTTCAACAGTGTAAATCGTCTCGAACAATTGATCTCAACACAACACATATCATTTTGTTCAAATCGCCCAGAGATATACAGCAGATAAGTTATATTGGAAAACAACTCAATAACACAAACTTTTTAAAAGACAGCTACGATCTTGCAACAAAACAACCATTCGGTCATTTATTGATTGATTTAGACACAAAAACAACCGCCTCACTACGTTATTCTTTAAATATTGTACCACCGGGGCCAACAAATTTCTATCTGCCATCTTCTAAAGCTGTAATTACCCCCCTCAAAAATGAGAGAGAAAGAGATATGTATGCTGAGGCGAATGCTCGATATGCCGGAAAGCATGCTAAAATTTTCATCAAAAAACCATCAATTAAATTTATAAAATTTCTCTGTGAATGCTTCCTCAATGTTATAAATGGAAACGTGCCCACAGATAAAAGTTTACTTGAAAATTACGAAACATCATTCAGACATTTTCTTTCCAAAGAGACAAGTTTGAGGAAAAAGCGTCAGCTATTGGTAAAAAATTTACATCGACTTCGGAGCATAAGTTTCTTTTGTTAGCTTTACTTGAAGAATTAGTAATGCATGCGAAAGAGTTTGTCTTGATACCGAGAAGAATGTTTGTGTCAAAACAACCGAATAGGACAGAAACTTTGGATAATCCAATTTATAAACAGAAAGCTGCTCAATTGTCACTCCTCCAACGATACAACCCAACAGATTTTGAGAGCAAAGAGGGGACTGAACAGGAAACTAATAAAACGAATATCGTGAACAAGAGCAAGAGAAGAAGAACAAGCAGTGTTGAATTAATGAGTCGTCGTGTGGAGAAAGCAAATCCTTCAGTTCTTCATGTGAATTTATCTCCACATTTGACAGTACGCAATTGCATTGCGATTAATAACAAGATGATAAGGACTTTTCTGAAAGAAGGAAAAATTGATTCTCGTGGACAAAATATACTGAGGAAGCAGCAAATACTTTGTAATGCTGCTGAAATTGAAACACTAAAGAAATATCTTTCTCTGCTGGAATACTTTTAAATGTATCATGTCTTTACAAGAGAAAATGAAAAATGAAACTAACCCCTTTACATACGCCCAAGTATCCAGTGTCAGTACCAGTACCCCTGGACGATGAGAGTTTCCCCGATGAAATCAAAGAGGTAGTGAGAGAAGGAAAGGTGGAGTCAATTGTCTACTATGGCAGTGACTACGGATTCCAAGCGAACTATAAAGTGACATATAAGAAGGAAGACAAAAACTCTGAATTTGTTACATAAGAGTTTTTTATGGTTGATGAACTAACTAATTATTAAACTTACAAATTACACAATTTTGAACTAAATTCAATTTTGAAAATCCTTTGCTTGTAAAATGAGTCAATCAGAAGATCACTTAGATTGCGCTGGCAGTGAGGGAGCAGGAATCACTGATTTAGTTTTTGATGATAAAAACCAAGAGAGACGGTCTTGAAGGTTTTGCAAATCTAGATTACCTCGCTCTGAGGTAGTTTTTTTTACACAAGTTTCGATAATATTTTTTCTTATTGTAGTTTCACTGACCAAATTAGTTTTTTTTCCACCTTGATTGTGAAGAATCAACTTTTGGTTTTCATTGCTAATGTGCACAGTTGGATACGCTCTTCCAAGCCCTAAGTTATAAATAAAATAATCTCAACAAGTGATCGTCTTTTCATGGCAGTCTGTGATCCTTCAGGTTGTGGAAAGACCGAAATTATTTTTCAAATGCTTCTTAAGAAAACGTTTTCCCTAATTTCAAGTCAATATACTATTTCTATTAACATAATCAACCAAAATTTCAAACCATGGAGCGTAACTTGAACCTTCATTTTACCAAGTTTTTGGGATTTGAATTCATTTCACAGTTAGAAAACTGTTTGATCGTCTCTGACAATTCTTGCGAGGAAATTTTCAATGCCATGGAGTTTTTAAAACTTGCAACAGCTGGACACCACTAATAATGTTCAGCATAATTTGTTTCAACAGAGTAAATGGTCTCGAACAATTGATCTCAACACAACACATATCATTTTGTTCAAATTTCCCAAAAATATGCAGCAGGTAAATTATAGTGGAAAACAACTCAATAACACAAACTTTTTAAAAGACAGCTATGATCTTGCAACATAACAACCATTCGGTCATTTATTGATTGATTTAGACACAAAACAACCAACTTACTGTTTACAATCAACGTTATTGTTTAAATATTGTACCACCGTATAACAATTTTCTATCTGCCATCTTCCAAAGCTGTAATTACCCACCTCACAAATGATTGAGAAAGAGATATGTATGCTGTGGCAAATGCTCGAGATGCCGGAAAGCATGCAAAAAAACTCATCAAAAAATCATCAAATAATTTTATAAACTTTCTCTGTGAATGCTTCCTCAATGTTATAAATGGTAACGTGCCCACAGATAAAAGTTTACTTGAAAATTACGAAACATCATTCCGACATTTTCTTTCCAAAGAGACAAGTTTGAGGAAAAAGCGTCAGCTATTGTTAAAAAATTTACATTTACTTCGGATCATAAGTCTCTCTTGTTACCTTTACTTCAAGAATTAGTAATGCATGCGGATGAGTTTGTCTTGATACCGAAAAAAATGTTTGTGTCAAAACAACCAACTAGGACAGACATTTTGGATAATCTAATTTGTAAACAGAAAGCTGCTCAATTGTCACTCCCCCAACAAAACAACCCAACAGATTTTGAGAGCAAAGAGGCGGCTGAACAGGAGACTAATAAAACGAATATCGTGAACAAGAGCAAAAGAAGAAGAACGAGCAGTGTTGAAATAAAAAGTGAATTGGTTGAAGGAAGTGAAAGTGTACAGTCTTTCTATAGTGATGATGGCAAAATTGAGCCCGTTTTGAAAAAAGACAATCAGACTTTGACTCTATAATGTCAGAAGTAGAATTAATGGAATAAAACAAAATCCAAAGAACTGAAATCATCCTTAACAAGATATTTAGTTAAGAAACAGTTTCCAATGAGGACTCGAGTGGTTTCCTTCATATTGAGGACAAACGTATGGGAGTTAAAGTGTAAACTTTTTTTGTACAATTTGCAGCAGCCGACAAAGAAAATTGACCTAGCCGTGTACACAAATCTTTTGCACGAACTCAAGATACCCCCACATTTAGTATCCAACACTCATGTTAAAAAAGTTCTCAAAGAGGTTTACAGCGATGAGGAGAATAAAGAGGAAACCGAACAAAATTCGGTTTCCGAACAAAATTCGAGAATCAGAGAGACAACAAAGAAGCAAACAGAGCAGTTGAAGTCAAAGTATAGGCTCCGGATCAAAACTTGCACAACCAAAAAAATCAAACCAATAAAAAGACAGAGCAGGAGACGAAAGGAAACAAAATGCTCTAACTATTAAAGATGTGAAACTACTGGATAGACTTTATTTTAAAGGTCCAGCATCATTCGGAAGTTCAAAGCGATTGCAAGATTTGAGCAAACTACCAATGACAAAATTCAAAATGCATTTGGAAACAAGACCATCCTTCACAAAATATCGTGCTCAGCGGTTGAATTTTCTGCGATTAAAGTAATCGTCAACGATCTGAATGAAATCTGGTCTTTAGATTTAGCTCACGTTGATAAACTTGCAAATTACAATCGTGATGATAAATATTTGCTCGTAGCGGTTGACTGCCTCTCGAGGTATCTACGAGTTGATCCGTTGAAAACAAAATATGCAACAGAAACCACAAAGGCCTTCCGAAACATGATCAAACACAAGCAACCACAAAAAGTTTAGGTAGATGATGGTACTGAGTTTTTGGGTGCTTTCAGAACTCTCTGCAACAAACGAGGAATTCATTTTTATAGTACTTTCAGCGAAAAGAAGTCAGCGTTTGCAGAGAGAAACATCAAGTCACTTAAAAAAATTATTTACAGATATTTGCAGAAAAAATGGACATTTGATTATATTAACAATTTGGATCAATTGGTAAAAACTATCAACTCCCCTGTGAACCGTATCACCAAACTTGCTCCTAACAAAATTACCAAAAAAGATGTACCACGACTTGTATCATTAACTGTGGAGACACTTCGCAGTCAAAAACCAAAACTTTACGTTGGTGACTTTGTTCGAATTGTTAAAAAGGAAGAAATCGTTCACTGACGAGTTTTTGAAATTGCCGGTATTCCAACGCTTAATCAATCTACATATTTTTTTATTGATTCGAATAAATAAATTATCCAGGGCAAATTTTACCAGCCAGAATTACAACTAATACGAGACTCCAAATCAAAATGAGTAGTGATCATTTTGAGGATGAGTTCACAGTACACGTTTTATCATCTGCTTCGATGGACATTTTCCAGAAAAACCTTTCAGCAAATTCTAGAAACTTTTTAATGATGAAATTAACCTCACAGGAGACTGGAGAGTGGCTCTGAATGAAATAATTTTTCCGACAAAAATTGAACACATGTTAATGGAGATTTGCGTTCAGTCTCAGGGGACTTGAGAAATCAAAAAACCGCGCAACCGGATCTAACGTCATTTCACGACTCTGCAATGGAGAAAAATTAGCGTTTATGACCGGCACTTATGATACAGTTGCTCAACTTTCAGCAACTATCAAGAGAGCAGTCGGACTGCCTAACTTTTCTTTCCGAAAAATCAAAAGCAGTGGGAAATATGAAATCATTTTTGGTAAATACGATGGAATTACCTTTCCAAGTGAAGAATTACCCAATATAATTGGCTTTAAAATTATTCCAGATGGTTACGGAATTCATATTGGATACAAAATGATTCTCACAACAGCGAACAGATTAATGAAAAATGATGATACGAAAGCCTATTATGGTGATTTTCCTGCAGACCTTTGCGATAGAAAGCATTTAATTTTTTTTACACAAACATTATTGAGTATTTTTAAGAGTCAATGATTCAAAACAGCGTTTGAAAAACGGTAGCGTTTGTGAGTTAGAGCCCACTCACCGGATAGTTTTCACAAATTTAGACTAAAAAAAACTACTTTCGAACACCATTCAGTCAATATCAATTGAGTTACGAACTGAAACGAGGGCAGTTAGTTCCCTTTTCGGGGACTGATAAAGTTATTTTAACATTACAATTTAAAAAATTTGGTGATTAAATGGATTCCTACAACGCAAACGAAGCATCATCATTACCTCACTTCTCCGGTCACTACAGACAAAGGGGTAGTGGTTTTGGAGCATTAGCTAGCGGCAGTGGACGTGTTGCACTATCACTTGCTCGGAAGTTTGCTGTGCCAGCAGCTAATCGCATCGGTAAAGAACTGTTGCTACAAAGCGTCCCTGAGTTGATGGATGTTATCGGTAAAAAGAAATCACCAAAGCCAGCTCTAAAAGACACCATATCAAAAACAGTGAAAAAACAAACAGGTGGATTTTTAGCCCTCCGAATGAGACGAAAGAGAAGAAGGAGAAGGAATTCAAAACGCTTATGCATTGGACCAAAGAAAACAACCAAACGCAAAACCACCATTTCACGAAAAAGAGTACCCAAAAGAAGTCGGTCGGACTTCTTCACCAAAGTAAAAGATGATCGGTAATATGTTACCAGCCGAAGCAACGCATAGTTCGTTGGATTTATTCGAGAAACCAGCTCTCCTTGTTACATTTGATGGAAGCTTTTGTCAGAAATTGGGACCGGTTTACAGCCCTAATGGACCAATATCTAGAGTTTGAAGTTGCAGGAGACCGCAACAATTTCATTGATCTCCAAAATTTTTTTCTTGAATTCAAGTGCAAGATTGTACAATCTTCTGATGCTGATTTGAAATATTACAACACTGCTGCTGCAGATGTGTCTAAAACAGACGCGCCATGTTTTGCAACAATGTTTTGCATTCACTTTTTCTGATTGTACAGTAACTGTTAACGGTTTGAAAATTTCGAAAGCCAATGGTAACTATGCCCACAAAATTTCATCGAAACCGAATTTTCTCACAATAGAGATGCCAAAAGCACCTGGTTGGCATGTCAAGACTATTCTTATGAAGCAAACCCAGGAAGAATTGCAGCATCCGAAATTACCAGACGAAAAGCTCTAGTCAGAGGATCTGCTGAGTGTACATTTTACGGAAAGGTGGCGGTTGACTTCTTCACCTGTGATTGACATCTTCTCAGTGGTGTTACACTTCGAATCTCTTTTCGGCAATCAATTGACAATTTTTCTTCAATTTCAGATGACGCTGCAAAATCCTACAAAATAAAAATCACAGAAAAATTACATATGTACGGAAAATGTCGCTGAACGACGATGTTGTATCAGCAATAGAAATCGTTTCGGCAATCGAATCTCTTTTCGGCAATCGAATCTCTTTTCAACACTTCGAATCTCTTTTCGGCAATCAATTGACAATTTTTCTTCAATTTCAGATGACGCTGCAAAATCCTACAAAATAAAAATTACAGAAAAATTACATATGTACGGAAAATATCGCTGAACGACGATGTTGTATCAGCAATAGAAAAGACCCTTCTGACAGTCCAGCATCCTGTCCATACCTAGAAACGATTACTAAAACCTTTCTGGCTGCTGCCGGTTTGCAGAGCTGGAATGAAGAAGATGTTTTTGGTAGAGAACCCATTAGAAGACTCACCATTTACTTAAACACGAACGAAGCTTTCCTCGAAAGCAAATTGCTTAACCCATATCACTATACAAAAATCAATTTGGAACAAATTTGCATTTATCGTAATGGTCTCCACGTTGCTGATAGTCCTATTTCAACTGATGATTCAAAATGTGTTCACTTTAACATTTAGTCAGATCTAGCCCATATCGACAATGGACATGGAATCAGTCTAGAAGACTACCCAAATCATTTTATCATGGTTTTTGATCTGACGAGTACTAAGCAGGCATCTCACGATTTTTTTTCACCCTGAACTTACAAATTGTTCTGTATTAATTGAACTAAAGTTTTCTGCTCCTTTAGCTCATAATGTAGAAAGATTCATTATTGGGGGAAAAAGCAAGTAAAGCGGAAAGTTTTCAAAGAATCAAATTTTAACAAACTAATGGACGAAGACAAATTGAACTCTCTGATTCAGAGATGTTCGGAACTAAAACACAAATTTCTTGAAGTTTATGTGGCTGATAATTTTCCAACCAACTTAACCGACAACAGCTTCATTATAGTCAAAATTTCGACGTCTGCATCAATTGGAACCCATTGGATTATTCTCAGCCAAAAAGATAAAAAATTTATTTTTGCAGATCCCTTAGGCCAAACTCTATCGTCATACAAACACTTGCAGAGCAGAATCGCCTCAAACTTTAATGTTAAAACCGTATATGAATTACTGAGAAACCAACCTATACAGAAACAAAACTCAATTTTGTGTGGCTTATTTTGTATTTATATTGCTCATATTATTTTCAGTGGACAAAAACTTAAAAAAATGAGTGATATTGATTTGCTTCGTTTTGCGCTTCATATGATGTTCTAACATTACTAACATATATTGAAAATAATTTTTTTTTCAAAATTTAATTTTTTCTTCTTAAAGGAAACGAACACACAGAAAATCAGAAATAATTTCTAATTTTTCATATCCACCAATAAAAATATCCTGTATTTGACAAAAAGCACCAACATGCGGTCCAGAGAGAATCGATTGAAATCTTTTCAGAGTTTCAGTTGTTAGTTGATCAGTTTGAATTGGTTGATTTTTCTGCTTCGATGCCTTTACTTCCAAACTTTTGTGTCCTGCAAAGTTCCGTTGTAAGCATTCTGGTTGTTGAAATTTGTTTGTGACATTTTTTGTAAACATTGGCAAATGCTTTTGTATGGAAGCAGTAGTGTCTGCTTTTGAGTATCCGATGGAATTGCTTTTGTTGTACTCCACTGCCAGCAAGAGTTTTTGAAAAACAACACCCTTTGCCTTCAGTGTATCCGAAGATGAGAACAGATACTTGAAAATTGTAAAAAGACACGGAACTGAAGACGGTTTTGTTTGTTTGAGAAAGTCAGCTGAGAACTCCGACACGTCGATAAGAACGTGGTAATGATTAGTAGGATTATAATCACAGTGGGTACTCTCAAAATGCATGCAAAAGCGAAATTTTTGAGACAAGAAAAATTAGGTTTTTCTTCCGATATTAAATATTTGAAACTTTTCTGAAACTAATTGAAGAAACCCGGAGAATTCTCATACATTGCTTCCACCATTTTCTAAGATATTATAATTAGTCTGAAATGTCGTGATCGTCGTCTTTTTTAGTTTTACGTCTTTTCGCTGCTGGAGCTTTATTAGCGTGATCGTTTTCAGTAGCTGTACCTACAGCAGCAGACCGTATTTTTGCTGACTTTTTTGACAAAAGCTTAAACTCATCTAAAGTTAGAGTAATTTGTTGTTGAAGTTCATATTCTCTGTCAACTTTTTTAAACAGCTTGAGAAATACATAAACACCTGTATTTTTATAGGACTTCACTGTTGCACGAATCAATTTTTTCTCTGTTCTAGAGATTTCAAAATACACGTCTCCAAACTCTGCGTCCTTATCAGCAGTAAATGGCATTTTCAAGAATTGTTTACTTAAACTGCGTCAAAATACCTGTTTTGAAAGAATTTTCGGAAATGACTTTACTTACAAGTACTTGTAACGCACAAAACTCAAGAAACACTTGAAATGCTTGCTACTGATAAGAGCGCTCTTGTTTAACATGTAAGCTTCTGATTTGAATTTGAATGTAAGTCTAGGTTATAAAACTTGGCAATTTTGTCAAAATGAAAGACAAAACTCGTGACCTTCACTTAAACTGATTGATTGCGTAAGTAATAAATTTATGTTTGGGTAATATTACTCAACATAGCGTAGGAACTAATGCAATTTAATGGAAAACAAATGTGACCTCTGGGTGTGTCCATAGATAAGAAATAACTCAAAATAACACAGCAAACGAAAACTTGGGAGCTTTAGGCTTTTGATATAGCACAGTCTATACTAAACAAAACTTGTTGTAAACTTCTTACTATTGTATGCATTATAAACGTTAGTATACAAATCATCATAACAAAATTGAAAATTATTGTGTTTGAGTCTGAGTAGATAAGTCATTCTTATACACTTTGCAACTAGTTACCAATACATAAAACTATAACACAAACAAGTTCGTGTAGAGTAAATATTCACAATTGCAGTTACAACCCTTGACCTGGGTGCGTTAAGTATTCTACAAATTTTACACACAAGTGTTGCTAATGTTGATATTTGCCGGATTTTATTTATTCCTTTTACACTCAAGACTATAGTTGTTCAGATCTGCTCCATTTTCAAGAGAACAAATCGTTAGTGCGCTTTACAAATAATGTCTGACCACATTCTATGCGAGTCTAAAGAGCGCAGTACTTTGTATCACACTCAATACAGAAAATACATTGTTTTTATACAGAAAAAGAGAAATAGCGAAAAAGGCTGATGGAGATCAATTGAACATTGCATCAAGCCAAAAATGTTCGTCAGTTTTGTTGCAACACTACCAGATAAATACTGATCTACAGAAGACAATGGCACAAAAACTGTGTTAACAGCTGGAGGATACAGCGTTCCTCGGAAAATGCCCCTACTTTTCCCCTATGACATTGACACGCTTTCTCCAGACACAAAGAGACTTTTGTCCCGATACGATTGCGACTGTGTGCCTATTTTTGAGAATCAGCTCCACTTCCAGGCAATAGAAGAACTGGCTCAACTTCGGGAATTCAACCTTCACGAACCTCACCAGCTATTTCACTAATTGGATCAGCGGCAACAAACAACCCAAGCCCCTTTGTTACGCCGCAAACAACAGATACAAAACAAAAACAGTTATCGCTTCAATCATGGAGAGAATTTTTTGGAATATGGGGTCAACCGAGCAGTTCCAACCAAATTTCGATAGTTCTCTTCTTTCAGAGACAACTTTTGCGAAACCAACGCAGAGTGCAGAGAATGCTTCAGTATCCTTCGAAACGTACAGAACCTCAACCAACACAACACCCTTGAATTCAGAGACTCCCAAAGTAAGCAATGCTCCACAGAAAAAACGTGCCATTCGAACACCATTTATAGATATATTTGAAGACTAAACTAAACTCTGAGAACTGAAACTTTTCCAATCAGTCACCATTTTTATGAACCTCTAAATAAAAAAATAAATTGTGTGCTTTAATAACATTTTTTGGGTGTGAAAATGTAAAAAAGAAATCAAGTTGCAATTGTAATTTTAATTGAACATCATAATATCTCTTTTTATTTAGTGAATAAAACGGGAAGAGAAGGCAGAATCACAAATGTATTCCGTCAAATTGCTAGTTATTTTTGAAAGAAAACCATCTCACATGTTATAACATAAAAACACAGCATGCAAGCAAAGTTCTGTTTGAAACTCATATTGAAGAATGAAAGGTTTTGAAATGGTAAAAAGTCATTTTTCATATGTAGAAATTCTGTAAAAGTGAAAAAATCTCACTATTTAAGTAGTTACAAAAAACTTTTATTTTATCTACCATATAGTAAAAAAAAGGTTTTTAAAAATTCAAAAGTCAATTTTCATATGTAGGAATTCAGTAAAATTGCAAAATTCTTACTACTTATGTAGTTATAAAGAACTTTTATTTTATCCACAATATAGTAAAAAAAGGTTTTTAAATATTAAAAAGTTAATTTTCATATGTAGGAATTCAGTAAAATTGCAAAATTCTTCCTACTTATGTAGTTATAAAGAACTTTTATTTTATCCACCATATAGTAAAAAAAGGTTTTTAAATGGTAAAAAGTCAATTTTCATATGTAGGAATTCTGTAAAAGTGCAAAATTCTCATTACTTAAGTAGTTACGAAAAACTTTCATTTTATCCACCATATAGTAAAAAAAGGTTTTTAAATATTCAAAAGTCAATTTTCATATGTAGGAATTCAGTAAAATTGCAAAATTCTTACTACTTATGTAGTTATAAAGAACTTTTATATTATCCACAATATAGTAAAAAAAGGTTTTTAAATATTAAAAAGTTAATTTTCATATGTAGGAATTCAGTAAAATTGCAAAATTCTTCCTACTTATGTAGTTATAAAGAACTTTTATTTTATCCACCATATAGTAAAAAAAGGTTTTTAAATGGTAAAAAGTCAATTTTCATATGTAGGAATTCTGTAAAAGTGCAAAATTCTCATTACTTAAGTAGTTATGAAAAACTTTCATTTTATCCACCATATAGTAAAAAAAATGATTATAAATATTAAAAAGTCAATTTTCATATGTAGGAATTCAGTGAAATTAAAATTCTTACTACTTATGAGTTATAAAGAAATTTTTTTTATCCACCATATAGTAAAAAAAGTTTTTTAAATATTAAAAAGTGAATTTTCATATGCAGGAATTCAGTAAAATTGCAAAATTCTCACTACTTAAGTAGTTACAAAAAAACTTTCATTTTACTATTCATAGGGTAAAAAAAGGTTTTTAAATGATAAAAAGTCAATTTTCTTATGTAGAAGTTCAGTATAACTGCTAAAATCTCACTACTTAAGTAGTTATAAAAAACTTTTATTTTATCCACCATATAGTAAAAAAAGATTTTTAAATATTAAAAAGTCAATTTTCATATGTAGGAATTCAGTAAAGTTGCAAAATTCTCACTACTTATGTAGTTATAAAGAACTTTTATTTTATCCACCATATAGTAAAAAAGGTATTTAAATGGTAAAGTCAATTTTCATTTGTAGGAATTCTGTAAAAGTGCAAAATTCTCCTTACTTAAGTAGTTACGAAAAACTTTTATTTTACTAACCGTAGGGTAAAAAGGTTTTTAATTGGTAAAAAGTCAATTTTCATATGTAGCAATTCAAAAAAAGTGCGAAAATCTCACTACTTAAGTAGTTATGAAAATTTTGTTATTGTACTAACCATAGGGTAAAAATTTTTTTTAAATAGTAAAAAGTCAATTTTCATAGGTAGGAATTCTGTAAAAGTGCAAAATTCTTACTACCTAATTAATTTTAAAAAACTTTTATCTTTCTAACTATATAGTGAAAAAAGGTTTTTAAATGATAAAAAATCAATTTTCATACGTATGAATTCTGTAAAAATTCAAAATTCTGACTACTTAAGTAGTTGTAAAAAAACTTTTTAATTTACTAACCATAGGGTAAAAAAAGGTTTTTAAATATTAAAAAAAGTTAATTTTCGTATGTAGGAATTCTGTAAAAGTGCAAAATTCTCATTACTTAAGTAGTTACAAAAAACTTTCATTTTATCCACCATATAGTAAAAAAAATATTTTTAAATATTAAAAAGTCAATTTTCATATGTAGGAACTCAGTAAAATTAAAATTCTTACTACTTATGAGTTATAAAGAACTTTTATTTTATCCACCACATAGTAAAAAAAGGTTTTTAAATATTAAAAAGTGAATTTTCATATGCAGGAATTCAGTAAAACTGCAAAAATCTCATTACTTAAGTAGTTTAAAAAACTTTTATTTTATCCACCATTTAGTAAAAAAAGATTTTTAAATATTAGAAAATCAATTTTCATATGTAGGAATTCAGTAAAATTGCAAAATTCTCAGTACTTATGTAGTTATAAAGAACTTTTTATTTTATCCACCATATAGTAAAAAAGGTATTTAAATGGTAAAGTCAATTTTCATATGTAGGAATTCTGTAAAAGTGCAAAATTCTCCTTACTTAAGTAGTTACGAAAAACTTTTATTTTACTAACTGTAGGGTAAAAAAGGTTTTTAATTGGTAAAAAGTCAATTTTCATATGTAGCAATTCAAAAAAGTGCAAAAATCTCACTATTTAAGTAGATATAAAAATTTTGTTATTGTACTAACCATACGGTAAAAAATTTTTTTAAATAGTAAAAAGTCGATTTTCATAGGTAGGAATTCTGTAAAAATTCAAAATTCTCACTACTTAAGTAGTTGTAAAAAACTTTTGAATTTACTAACCATAGGGTAAAAAAAGGTTTTTAAATGGTACAAAGTCAATTTTCATATGTAGGAAATCAATAAAAGTGCAAAAATATCACAACTTAAGTTGTTATAAAAAACTTTTATTTTACTAACCATAGGGTTAAAAAAGGTTTTTAAATGGTAAAAAGTGAATTTTCATTAATAGGAATTTCGTAAAAATGCAAAATTCTTACTACTTAAGTAGTTAAAAAATTTCTATTTTAACCACCATATAGTAAAAAAAGGTTTTTAATTATTAAAAAGTCATTTTTCATAGGTAGGAATTCAATAAAATTGCAAAAATCTTACTACTTAGGTAGTTATAAAGAACTTTTATCTTACTAAACATATAAAAAAAGGTTTTCAAATGGTAAAAAGTCAATTTTAATATGTAGGAATTCTGTAAAAGTGCCAAATTCTCAATACTTAAGTAGTTTTAAAAGATTTATTTTACTAACCATTGGGTAAAAAAGGTTTTTAAATGGCATAAAATCAATTCTCATATGTAGGAATTCTGTAAAAGTGCAAAATTCTCACTACTTAAGTAGATATAAAACACTTTTTTTATTCATCATATAGTAGAAAAAGGTTTTTAAACACTAGAGAAGTTCATTTTCTTTAAATAGAATGCATTTAGTTATTCCACAATCACATCTATGACTTTAACCAAATGACATTTGGTAAATGTGTTAACAGTATTAGTGGTAAATATAAAATCCTTAATTTCAGTTGCTTTCTACCTATCTTTGTGTCATATATAGCTACAATTTACTTTTGCACAAAGATAAGATAGAATGTTTACTGTCTTTCAAGGAATTACATTGTGTCTACGTAAAACACGCTGATAATAGCAGTTTAGAACAATTTTAGTCAAGAGTATAAGAATACTGACAAGTGTTCCAGAAACCTGAAAGTGAAAACTGATATTAAGGTTGAAAATACAACTGAAATTTGATACACCCCTCGAAGACTAGAGAAAGTCTAAACAAGTTTTGTAGAAGAGTATTTTGAACAGTTGAACTGTTTCCTGACTGAAAAGAGTATATTGTAATTATACTGCAATAGCTATGTTTCAGTTGTGGTAGATAAAAGATATAACTACAATTACACCATAACCTTTTACCATGCATTGAAATAATGGAAATGAGTAGTTCTGAAACAAGACCACACCGCTTATAAGTCAAAAGTTAACATGGGTTAATGTTGACCTGCAGTCCTACGAATAGTTGCGTTCCGAACTTGGCAAATTATGTCAAAGTGCAAGCACAACGTTATAGATAACTATTCTCGTGTAAAACACAACTTTCAACCAACCAACGCTCCCTCTAATTGTACAAGTTAACTGTTGTTACAATTTGACTTCATTTGCTCCGTCGTTTGCTGAGTAAAACAGTCAGTCGAATTTTTGAAAGAAAAAATTTGAAAAACTCAAAAATGACCCAACCTTGTGAAATTTGCGCAAAGGAACTGGTCGACAAAAGAAGCCTTCGAAGACACAAACAGCGCGTTCATGGAGTTCAACCGGAATTCGCAGCTTTGGAGTGTAGCACTTGTGGTTTTGAGACTCAAAACATTCTGATAATGCACCAACACACCCAACGGGAGCACGGTGGAGAAGTTCAAAATCAGTGTGCCTACTGCACTCTGGTTTTCAACAACAAGAGTAACTTTCATCAACATCTGAAGAATGCTCACGGATCGCCTGTTTGGAACCGAGGCCAAAGCAATAAACAAGCAGTACCAGTACAGTCGGCAATTCGAGGTGCACTGGAGATCTACGAGATTGACGGTAATGATCACACTGACGTTTTGTTTTTCATGAACTCATCTAGATATCGCATCAATGAATTTATAAGTCAAAAGACCCTTGAAGGTCTTCAGAAATTTCATCTTTGTCTAAGCAATACTCTCAGTAAGAGGGTTAATGAAGAAGAAAAGCACATTACAATTTACGCTAACGCTGAAATGCAAATTGTGTACGCGGATGGTCTCTCCGAAGAGCAGTTCTTTGAGTCCGTGCAGCATATTGTAAACGTGGTTTCAATGTATGCCACAAGTGGAAGTGGTTGGATTATTGAAGTGGTGATTAGTGTAGAAAAACTCGAAATTCGATTTGCAAACTTCAACCCTATTCGGGGATCAACCTATATAGCACTTCCAACTGAACTTAGTGCTCTTAAATGCCTGCTCAATATCAGAAACTTTAACGATCCAAACTACTTCTTGTATTGTTTCACGGCTGCCTACCATTTGCAGGGGAAAGGTTGCCACCTCACGCAACCCGGGGACCGGTACAGCAAAAAAACAAACCCCGCAACATACGCCCGCTCAAACCCTCTAATTCGTCAAGCAGTAGGAGATTTCCCGATGCCAATGCCAATTGATAAAATAAGCGCGTTTGAAAGATGTAATGAAGTAAAAGTAAACATTTTGCGATACGAAAAGGAAAGTATGTATCCTATCCGCTTTTCAAAGCACAACTCTGATTTTGTCGTTGATCTCCTACTGATAACTGACGGTGAACGTTATCACTATGTGCTAATAACGGACCTGGTAAACTTAGTTTGAAAAGTTCGTGGGCGGCAGATTGATGCACGTGCTAAAATCTGTCGCAACTGCTTTCATGTTTGCTCGAACAACGAAACGCTTCAAAAACACGAAAATCTTTGCTATCAATTCGAAACTTGTCAAGTTCTACTACCTGAGCCAGACAGCAACAGTCTCGCTTTCAGTCTCGCTCTTCCACTGGTTGTTTATTTTGACCTAGAGTCAATCATTGTTCCGGTATCATCAATTGAACAAAATCCGCAGACTTCAGGAATTTGTGTCTTGGACAAACACATTCCGAGCGGTTACTGTTATGTGGCCATTTCACATGGAATTCCAAATTTGGAGTTCTTTCATCTGTACAGAGGGGAAGACTGCATGCAAGTTTTTGTGAAGCAAATGGAGACACTAGCAAAAGATATCTACGAAAAAAAGCAAAAACACAGGTACTTCACAGGAGCAGTTGGACAAGCAAAAGAACTTGCGACTCACTGTTGGATATGTGAAACTAGTTTTTCTGCGGACAACGAAAAACTCTTGGATCACTGTCATTTCTCAAATCAGTTTCTTGGCTGGGCTCACTCAAAGTGCAATCGACAGCGCAGAACACAACACTTCGTCCCCATAATCGCACACAACTTGTCAGGATATGACTTGCATCATGTTGTAAAGAGTCTTCATCACTGTAACCCAAACAATAAATTTTCAATAACACCTCAAGCTGATGAGAATTATATCAGCTTTAGCTTTAAAGTTTGAATTAAAGATATTGTTAACAAAAAACAAAACGTCAACCCATATACAGAGAACTTCGATTTATCGATTCTCTTCGCTTCACGCAGTCATCTTCAGATAAACTAGTTTTCTTTGCCTGAAGATAGTTTCGATATACTCGATAACCATATTGAATACTGTGACCAAAATGATGTGAAAAAACTGCACGGTAAAGGTTTCTACCCCTACTTCTACATGGACACCTTCAGAAAATTCAAGCTAAAAAAATTGCCACCTAAGAAGTGCTGCATCGACGAGCTCAAATCAGGAAAAGTCACAATAATGGAAGCTGACTAAGAAAACGCGAAGCAGATCAATGAAAAATTGGATTGTAGAAACATGGGTGACCGTCACAATCTGTACTTCACAGTTGACACCCTCCAGTTCGCCTGTTGGTTTGAGCGGCTACGAGCAGTCTGTCTAGACTCGTACAGCTTGGATTTTGCTCAATATCTGTCAGCACCACACTTAGCGGGCGATGCCTTTCTGAAGATATGTCACCCGACCTGGAGCTTCTCACAGATCGCAACCATCTTGATCTAGCAGAAGAATTGTTGCAAGGGGGTATGTTCTCATTATACACAAAAAGATTGTTCACGCCAAACAACAAATGTCTCGGAAGTTTTGATGACACTCAAAAATCAACATATGGTCTCAACATAGATGCTTCTAACCTCAATGGTGGGAGCATGAAGGATTTCTGCTTGCCACTCAATTCCTTCCAGACGGACACAAAAGTGACGATTGAACAAATTTTGCAAACTCCAGACGACGCAGAATTTGAATACATCGTCTGCGTCGACTTGGACTACCCCGGCTCTATTCACGATGCTCACCAAGATTTTCCAATGGCACCTACCCGAGAACCTGTGGACAGCATGTGGTTGAGTAGTAACCCGTTGGACATTTTGGAAGAATATCATCTCCCAAAAGCTTCAAAGTGCAACAAACTGCTTCAAACACTCTATGATAAGAAGTATTATACACTGCACTATGTAACGTTGAAGATTTATGAACGTAACGGCATTAAAGTTTCAAAACTGCACAAGGTGCTCAAGTTCAGAGAGTCAAAGTGGTTGGCAAAGTATATCGAACTGAACACAAAATTGCGGCAAGCAGCAACCAGCAAAGTTGCTGAAAACTTCTTCAAACTCATGAACGACTCTGCTTTTGGAAAGTGTTATAAAAGCATGCGAAACCGAGTTAACGCTTTCCTTGTCCGAGATGAACAAGCTCTCCTCAACCACACAGATAAGTTTTACATGAAATCTTTTAAAATTTTTGATGAAAACATGGCAGTCGTGACAACAAGAAAAACTAAAATAAACTGGGTGAAACGTACAATAGTTGGTGCTTCAATTCTGGATCTTTCTAAAGCATTCATGTTTCGATTTCAATACGATAATATGAAACAGCGGTTCAAGTGTGAACTTTTATACTCTGAACGGACTCAGTTACCTATGCTGTCAATTGTGATGACTTGTATGAGGTGCTGGCACGAGCAGAAGTCAGCACAGAATTCAATTTCTCAAATTACCCTTCTGATAACGCATTGTACAACGCAGAAAATCATATGGTAACTCTCAAATTTAAAGACGAACTTGCAGGGGTGGTAAGGGAAGAGTTCTGTAGCTTGAAACCCAAAATGTATTCAATACAAACGAAGGGTATGTGCAACCCTTTTATCTTATTAAAACAAATTGTAATTTTGAAACTAATCAAATTCATGAAAGCGTCTTTTTAATATAATAGGAACATTGACACCTAGATTAGGAAAGCACATAAACCAAAATAAAAAATGGTTTGATTGTAATGTTGTTTCAGACTGTCAGAAGAAAAGTGCGAAGGGGGATAACACATGAGGGGCAAAAACAACTAAAGCACGAGGTCTTCAAAAGAGCTTTGAACAGCTGGGAAATTTCCGGCGTCAAAAATGTGACCATCAAGTCAGAGAAACATGAGTTGATGACACTGGAACAAAACAAAGTTGCGCTTTCGGCCTACTATGAGAAGCGGTTAAACCTTGACCCATTAAACTCCCTACCATTTGGACATAAAAATATTAGAGGGTTTGCTTTTCACAATGTTACATTAAATGATTGGGATTGGGAGTCAGAAAACGAAAGCGACTTGGATTCAATTTTGCAATCAGCCGCGGAAAATGTAATATCTGAAAACAATAGTTTTTCTCCCCTGATCCAGGATTCAATCAGCCAGATTACTTGCTTGATCTTGTGAGCTTGATCAAGATATTGTTGACTGGAATGAACCCTACGCAATTTCCCCGCCAGCCCTTGACAATTCTTTTCTAGAATTGGAAGCTGTTGAAAGCGAAGCAAGCAATAATAGTGATATGTCTGAAATATCTTCAAGTAATAGTCTTGTAATAGAACCAACATCAAAAGACGTCCAGTATTATACAATTCAAGCAGTGAAGATAACTGTTAACTTACATTTAGTTTTAGTTGAAGTGCATGGATAAATTATATGAAACATATAAAAGTTTCTCTAACGTCATTTTATAGTGATTCCACGACCACTAAGAATAATTTCCATGGGGGAATGACTTTTAGCATGGTTAGTTAAACCATTTTGCTGGGTAAAAACTTTGAAACATATTTTGCACCTTAAAACAGGGTTTTGGGTAACTAGAGGGAACGCAATAATTGCTGAATTTTGACACTGGTGATATCGTGTGTCAACTAAACGCCAAAATTTCCGACTGCAGGTTTAACATTGATATTTAAAATTGTTGCGGTGTATTTCTTCAAAATCAGTAAAAAGATCTTCAGAATTGAAAAATTTGGAGTGACACCACAGAAAGCAGTCCAACAAGGGACGTTTTCGCCTTCGTGGCATTTGGAATTCGTAGTCTTGTATTGGGTGTGTAGGTTCTTTAAAACTCTGGGTAAAATGTTGAAATGCGCCCAGACCAAAACAAGATTAAAGTACCCTGGCGCAGACATATGACGAATTAACTTTCAAAGCAAAAGCAGTGGTAGCTAAAATGGCTTCATGCCGAAAACGGTAAACCAGTCACGCAAGTGGAGGGAAAATGGTTTCCTAAGATTAGTTTCATGCATGGCAGGGGAAAATAAGGAGAAAGAATTTCAAGTGTCCCAACCTGTAGTTTGCCAAGGAAGACACTTGTGTCCCCCCTGTAGTTTGCCCAGGAAGACACTTGTGTCCCCCCCCGTAGTGTTCACGGGAAGACACTTATTCCCCCCCCGTAGTTTGCCCAGAAAGACACATCACTACTACTGTGTACTGTTAAAAATTATTTTACCATAGTTTTTTTTATACCACTTCTCTGCAATTTGTTCTTTAAATCAAATTTCAATTTTTTTACGCTGTGTAGTTTACACCTTTTCTATTTTAGACCCAAAAAATTTGCAATGATACATATGCAACTCCTCACATCCAATATTAAAACGCACTCGTTTAGGATATGATTAAACTCAACAAAGCAATTTCCGGGGAAAACTCTCTTGATGTTCTGGGAATATTTTTTGAAACTTGTTACCGTATAGGAATGTTATGTGCTCATCGTTGGAAAAGTTTTTGTCGTTAACTTTGAGGTAGGTAAAGTCTCAAGAACAATCAACCACTATTTGTACACAACCTTAGAAAATTTCCTGTTCATGGAGTCAGATATGTAAATGATAATATGGGATTGAAATTACATGAGAATATCAGTCTTCCGATTGTGATGCGAACCCAAGCTTTTGATCTTGAGAAAATCAGCATGCAGCTTAAATAAACAAAATCAGTGTTTTGTAGCTCAGATCTTCATCACAACCTCCTCTACTGACGCAAAAGTTTTCAATGTAACCTTTTTTCAGATGTTTATGTCTTCCAGCAGTTGCAAATTTTACAAAACGTTTAAAATTTGTGTTTTCTTTAAATGGTTTTGAAAAAAAGTTATTCCCTGTTTGAGAGATTCTGTATAATCATAAAGAGTAAACTCTTTAAGAAACCTTAAAACAGTTTTCAAAAACTTTGAAAAAGGCCTTATATGAATAGACCTTAAATGACAAAATTGAAAAAGAGGTAAGGTTTGACAATGTTTTTGAAAGCTTTTATTGTCATCATTCCCTATATATATGATGAGAGGTCACCAATGCACTGGGAACAAAAATTGAAATAGCAATTTATTTGTTGCGGAATTCATTTTGTTCATATCCTGGGTTGAGCCAAACTGCAGCCAATTTTAACAGACAAATTTTCAATCGAAACACTAGTTTCTACTCAGTTTTCTTCTAGTGCTACTTCTTTTTAGCAGCAACTCAAAATTACAGTAAAAAAGCGATAACAAAAAATTACCAAACCTTTCTTTCAAGAATGAGAAAAACGTTTCCATGACTGCTGCTCTTGATGGTTATCATCAAAGTCAAACTCCGTATATTCAAATTTTGTGTATTCTTTTTTTTCTAAACATTATCATTGAGAAAAGCAACAACTTGTTTATACGAGATAGCAGTGTACATAGACCGCAAGATGATACAAAGTTCTAAACAGACGAGAATCAAAGAACAACTTGACAAAAAATACCGTTTCATTGCAAGTTATAATAATCATCATAGAGCAATATGTTCAATAGAAACAAAGCAGTGACAACTGTGAAGAAAAATTTTTTTCTTCCGTTGCTTTTTGATTCCTCCTCTCCACAGTCTGGGAAAAATTAAATGAAGTTTTTTAAGAAATCGACTTAGAGTACAATAAAATCAAAGGCTTTTTTATTCTCATACAAAATTTCTTCTTTTAATTAAAGTATATTCGGAAAGCTTTTTGAAGTTTTGAAACGGCTCATGGATCCGGCCAACGTATACTTGAGTTCATTTCCTTGCTCTATTTCATTTTCATCTTTGCGCGAAAACTTTTTTGTGTTTATAATGAGGCCGTGTTGTTGTGACCGCGTTGTTCGGAAGCCAAATAGAGTCTGCATTTTTTAACAATGCTGATCTACCCTACTTTGTAACTTGGTTGCAGCGGATAATCCGTCCGTCATACTTGGATTCTTGTCAGATTGAACTGTGTTTTCGCTTCATACCGATTCTACATCGAGCTGAACATTCTTGAGGAGCCATTTCTTCAAACTGGTTATCTTCATTTTCGAGATAATGGTTGTTTTCAAAAACTGGGAATTGCATCTTTTGCAGAATTGAACAGTTGGCTTTTCGTTTTTGTACCTTTCTGAAAATCTAGGACACATTTTTTTTCGCTGTACGAAAGTTGATTTTCCATCTTTTTAAATTGTCCAGTTTACAACCCAAAACTTTATATTAATATGAGACAAATTCAAAGCCTTATATTTTCTGTTTTATACGATCTTATTTTACGCCAAAAAATCAATGGACAGTTTGAAGAAAAGTACTAAAATATCAAGTTTTTAAAACTTTCTTAATCTTACAAATCAGATTTTGAACTAAATCTTTTGTTGAAGTACATTATTTCTTACGTTTCTTAAATTCTTTAGAAGAGAAAACAAATCGAGATTTTTCTTTAAAGCCAGAAACTGAATCGAAATCATTCATAAACGTTGGAAAAACAAACATTCATAAAGATACAGATACCGTAGACTAACTCTCGTTACATTTACTCTTAGTGTTAAAAACGACAGCAAAGTGCTCTGACAGCAAAAAAATTGAATAAAATTGAGGTAAGTTGCTATCCAAAAAGAAACCAGGAGTGACTTTTAAAAAGGTGGTGCTAATCAACAAGACACATTAACCAAAAGCTTATGACTCCGTCCCAAACAGTTCCAAAGCAAAGAAATTTTCTTCGGATTTACGCAACAGCCGAAGAAGCAATCAGACAGAGCATTTGAGCTAAAACAATTTTGGAGAACAGGTTTTGTTAGTCACAAAAGACTTCAGAAAAAAATCTAT
>NC_134479.1:21562355-21676794 GCF_964194025.1 Convolutriloba macropyga | reverse complement strand
AAAACCATGCAAACGATTAAATGCCTAGAAAAAACATAACATAGTACAGTTTGTTTAGACTAATTAAATAAACCAGAAAGTTTTTGAAAACAAAAGCCTCTCGCCGAGAAAACAAAATCAAATGTTAATTCAATCAATTGGTTAATTAATTGGGGACAAAAAAGAAGGAACAATTCATAGGCTCTACAAAAGTCCGTCATGCTATAAGCAGAAGAGAACCAAAAGTTAACATTTAAATCACTTCTGTCTAAAGCATAAGAAGCGCGTTAAGGTTCACGAACGATAATAGAAATGACCTATCTACATTTTCAAAAAGTTTTTGGACTGGAACCAAAAAAATAGTTGAGAAATGTTGCAAGAACGCGTCAAAGTTCCATCCTTACATGCAACTTTTGAAACAGAAAATGTCAACCGAAAGACGCCAAACTGGACTCAATAAAAGACGAATAAGAGAGAGCAAGAAGATCAACAGGAAAGAAGGCCAGTTGTCAAAACTGTGAGACATGGCCATAATGCAAGAGACCGGCGTGCCGAAGAGATGGCAACAAGTACTTCATCATCGGATGATCAACAATTGCAAACACTAAATTTGCTCAGTAGCACAAGAGTTAAACAGTAAACAAGAATTAAAAACATTTACAACAAAATTGAAGCAAAAAGAAATTGGAAAATAATTTGAAATTGAGATTTTTATCCAAAGAAAGACAGAAACGTAGCAGAAGGGCCGGGACAAACTCAAAAGGAAAAGCACAGCGAAGAGTGAAACAAGAATCGAGTGAAACACAGAGGTCCGACCCGGGTCGAGGTGTCAACGCTAAAAATCGCTTAAAATGTAAGATTTGCGGTGAATGCGGTGAAAAGATGTAAGAATTGCAATTTTTAGCGGTGAATGCCGTGATTAAAAACGAAGTCAACGCTAAGAATCGCAAGTCTTACAAAAATTCACCGCTAAAAATTACTGTATATTTTTTGGGGTGAATTTTCGTAAGATTCGCGGTTCTTAGCGGTGAAAATTTTAATTTCACGGCTTCCCGTTGGTAGCGGTGAATTATTATTGTTCCCCGCTTAAGCGGGAAAAATAAAAAATTCACCACTTAGAACCGCAAAACTTACAAAAATTCAACGCATTTGTTTTCAATAACGTTTATTGAATCTTATTTAAATTCACAAGCAATAATACTGAAGTACGTGGCATATGGCGCAGTGGTGTTAGAAGTTGTTGCCATGCAGCAGGTGAGAGGTTCGAAACCGTGTAAGTGCATTCCTTTTTTGTAACAAACCCTGTGAATCCGGTGAAAAAAATTTCACTGCTAAAAACCGCAAATCTTACAAAAATTCAACGCATTTGTTTTCAATAACATTTATTGAATCTTATTTAAATTCACAAGCAATAATACTGTAGTACGTGGCATATGGCGCAGTGGTGTAAGAAGTTGTTGACATGCAGGAGGTGAGAGGTTCGAAGCTGCGTAAGTGCATTCCTTTTTGTAAGATATCCTGTGATTGCGGTGAAAAAAAAATTTCACCGCTAAAAACCGCAAATCTTACGAAAATTCACCGCTTTCACCGCATTCATCGCAAAAATATGCGGGCGCTTTGCGGTGAAAATTATTGTTTTTCACCGATATTCACCGCAATTGTTACATTATTTTTTCCGGGTATTGAAATGAGAAAGCTCGAGGACAGGACCAGTTTGAATTGAGTTGGAGCGATTCGGAAAAATTAGGAAAAATCTGTCCAATACTCCTTGATGTACAAGGCGGTGATCCCAGCGTGAACAGTGCGATGAAGCCGGATATCTGGTCACATTGACCAGTGAATACCAATTCAATAGAGGGTCAATATTGAAAAAAAAACAGACCCCAAAGCGCAGCTGCATGACCGCTCGTACAAAATTAAGACCCCGGAACGCTGAGTTTTTTCCAAAGTAACTTCGGGGATGCAAGCAATTTGAACATCTCGGGTGCAACAAACAAGTTGATTTTCAAAGATGGTTTCAAAAGCTTTTTATCCAAAGGAATGAGAAATACTAGACAAACGTAGTAAACAAGTATATATCAAGACAATGCTTCCATTCGAAAACAGTCGTAGATTGTTGCATTATCGATGACAGAATAGCTTTTCTCTATAGCATAGCTCGAAATAGCATAGTCAATAGCGATTGTTTTTAATCTATAATGCGTGGGAAAAAATATAATTTATTTTATCGGGATCTCCGAAATTTGAAATGATTGCAAGTCTGTATGCTTGTTTCGATTATATAAAATAAAACAATTTCTTTTTTTTGCATCATATGTGCAAGTTACTTCTGTTCTGTCTTCTTAAAATTACAAATTCCCGCTTTCTAAATTTTACCCCGCCTTAAATTTTAGACCAAAAGTCATAAAGCAATGACCAAATGAGCGCAATGAGCAAAAATAAACTTTCATAAAGTCACAAAATATTTTTAAGAAATTAAACTTGTTATAAAAACGTGGTCTGTTTTAAAGACACACAATGTAAGTGACTCGAAGCTATTTGAAACTATATGAAGACGTTATGGAGGTCCATCAAAGCTAATAAATTTTTTTTCTCAAGTTTTTTTCCATAAATTTTTTGTTCTTTAAGGGTGCTTCATATCATTAATCAGATTCCTGAAAAAAGGCTGGACTCCAGAATTAAGGACTTCATAGTTCTCTCCAAGTGCTTCCTGGACACACCTTCCTCTGACGAGACCGCCAACCCGGGTTTCAAAATTGACAGAGATACCAGCGAAAGCCTCCGGAAGCCTGTTTCTGGACATTTTCTTGCAGGCACGAATCAAAAAATTTTCCTGGTCTTTAGCGCAGTAGTAGATGTAGCGTTGAAATCTATCGGTAAAAATATGTTTTCTGGACCAGTTTATTGGGGATGGGGGTTAGTTTTGAGGACCAGAGAGCACGGTAGTTAAAGATTATAATATTAGATATGAGATGTAAAAGAAATCAGAAGGGCCTTGACTAGTATGGCGATGTAAAACAGACGTTAGCCGACAATTTATTTAATTTACTGAACAAAAAAATCACAATTCTCACTAAGTTTTCTCAGAAATTTTGCAATGAGTTATCACAAATTACCTTTGATATTTGGAACAGCACTGCAAAGATATAATTACGTGGTCAATGTCCGAAAACATTTCAAAATTTTTTTGCCATTTTGTGGAAGCGAGTGGCAATGCTTCTTCGTAACCATTTTCACTTCAAGAAAATATTTTTACGTTGAAATAATTGATATTCTGAACAGTTATATGCGTAATGGCATAGCAAAAGTGCTGAATATCTTCCTAATTCATAATTATTAAAAAGAGGGAATTGAATCACCAATTAGTCTTTCTTGTTCCGACCCCACTTTTAGTGGGGGGAGGAACTATATACTATACTGGGTATTTTTTGTTCAGACAATTTTGACCGATCGATATAATCATCGTAAAGAGTTGTGAGTGGTATCTTTATAAAGTCCCTCCAGCGTAAAATATGGAAATAAAAAGATTTTTTTATCGATTTTTATAGGGAATTATCGAGGTTTAAAGTTTCGTGAAAAGTAGACAACATTCCGTTATTTTTTATTCACATTTTCCGTATTTTTCACAAAATTTGTTGCAATTGTTAACGGCAGTGTTATTGATTCGATCGTAAAATATGGAAATAAAAAGATTTTTTTATTATCGATTTTTATAGGGAATTATCGAGGTTTAAAGTTTCGTGAAAAGTAGACAACATTCCGTTATTTTTTATTCACATTTTCCGTATTTTTCACAAAATTTGTTGCAATTGTTGACGGCAGTGTTACTGATTCGATCGTAAGAGATGAAGGGGGTTGCGGAATTGTTCGATCTGAGCTTTTTAGCTAATATTTATGCTAAATTTTTCAAAATTCAGAATTTTCGTCAAAAATGGGACCAAATAGCCCACTTTTAGCCCACTTTCTCTAAATTTGCGGAAGTAGACACCTTAAAACTGCCACCATTTTCATTGTATGCTTAAAAAGAGAGCTAGTTGCATTCCCGCTAGCTTTATAAGTCTACTGAAATTATAATTCTGCCACATTTTCCCAAATTTAATCTCGATAATTAAATGAAATGCATTATTTATTATTAATATACTGACAAACTTCGTTTAAAATTAATCTGCCTTGCAACCATTTGAACAATTGAGTTTTTTCGTTGCCGCGCAGCAATATCAGGTGTGATATTGATCTCACCATGGATCTTTACGGTTAAGGGGCCTTTTTTAAGAAAGTATTTCCGCCTTTACAGTTTTTAAGCATGTTACGGACAGGAATTTCAAATCACGGCTCTTTTACTAACGTATACTAGATACAAAAAATGAGGCCCAACGACCATATATTATGGTTTCAGAGTAAAACTCTTGATTTTTATGGCTCTGACCAAACTGTTTTTGTGGATTTCTTCTGTTTTGTATTCATTTTTTTTATAATTCAGTGACTTAAACATCTCAATCAATGATCCAAATGGTTTCTCAAGTGTAGAATGAGAACCAGACAATGCTTTCATTTATTTACGTTTAATTTTTTTTATTATAACATTATTGGTAGGTCCCATTGGTTTTGAAATGTTGGGCAATTGAACATTTAATTGCTCTTCGTAACAATTTATGGTTTTAACGGCTTCACTTCCCTATCGAGCAAAGTTTCATTCTGCGGATATTTGTTATTTCCTAGACTCGTGACCTAGTCTCAGTAATGACATGCCCAATTGGTTTTCTAATGTGTTGTATCTTAACCGGTCTCTTTTCGTTGAAATCTTATGTCTGTTAAGACTTTTGAAAGAAACAATTGTTTTCAAAGCGTATAAATAACATTTTTAGTTTAAACCAATTGTTTCTCGACTTTGATACTTCTGTTACTACGAAATTAAAAAACATGTTTGAGAATTTTACAAATTTGTACATTTTAATGTACGTTTGTTATCTTTTCAATTATAACATAATTGGTAGGTTGCATTGGTTATGAAATATTGCGCAATTGAACATTTTAATTGCTGTTGGTGACAAGTTTATGGTTTTAACGGCTTCACTGCCATTTCGAGCAGAGATTCATTTTGCGGTCGTTTGTTACTTCCAAGACTCGTGACTTAGTCTTAGTCTCAATAATGAGATGCTCAATTTGCTTTCTGATGTGTTGTATCTTAATCGGTCTCTTTTTTGTTGAAATCTTATGTCTGTTAAGTTATATAGAAACTTTTGTTTTCAAAAAATTATTGGAATTTGACCTTCGTCATTGTTTTTAAAAATTTTTTGGTCGAATTGCAGCTTATATTCTGTAGAAGCAGGTCACAACCCGTTTCTAGTGATCTATAATTTAATTAATAACTGTTTTTTTCAACCAATTTTTTCCCGGCTTGGTTACTACTGTAACTACAAAATTTCATAACATGCTTGAGATTCGCAATATTTAGTGACTTTTTAAAAAAAATTTTTGTATGTTTGTCTTTCTTTTGGTTGCTGTTCGACATATAACTGATAATGATAGAATTGCTTGCCCAGATTGTATAACAACCAGATTCTATTTAAATATTACAGTAAATAGCTATTTTTTTAATGACTTTCATTATTTTTATGAAAAACGCTTTTTCCGACTGTTTCTTTCTTGCTTCAATTTTCCTCACCATGTAACTAAATCTCACTATTAAGAACTCTCAAATGTTTTATTGAATTAAACAGCTTCTTTTCTGTTAGTTATATGTTTTAACTGACGACTTTGACTACTTTTTTTCTTAAAAATTTTCGAGATGTCTAAACATTCCAACTGTCGGGTTTTTTTTGTTGCCATTCCTATTTAGTTCTTTTAAAAGGAAAACCCTTATTGATGATCAGATTAGAACCAAGTGATGATGTAGAGCTCTTGCAGATAACATCTTATAAAAAAGTGCCCTGAACATTGTGGTGGCGTAAAATTACTTCTGATATCTCCGCTTCTTCCTGTTTTTGCTATTTTGTAGTCTCGTGATTTAGTCTCAATAATGACATGCCCAATTGGTTTTCTGATGTGTTGTATCTTAATCGGTCTCTTTTTGTTGAAATCTTATGTCTGTTAAGACTTTTGAAAGGAACAATTGTTTTCAAAAACATTTTAATAACGTTTTTAGTTTAAATTAACTGTTTCTCGACTTCGATACTTCTTTTACTACGAAATTACACGTCATATTTGTTAGTTATATAAAGTTGTATATTTTAAAGGACTTTTGTTTTCCTTTTAATTATAACGTTTTTCGGTGGGTCCCATTGGTTTTGAAATATTGCGCAATTGAACATTTTAATTGCTCTTGGTGATAAGTTTATGGTTTTAAAGGCTTTACTGCCATTTTGATCAGAATTTCTTTTTGCGGGTGTTTGTTATTTCCAAGACTCCTGACTTAGTCTCAATAATGAGGTGCTCGAATGGTTTTCTAATGTGTTCTATCTTAATTGCTCTCTTTTTGTTGAATTTTTCTGTCTGTTAAGACTTTTGATAAATTTTGGTTTCAAAATTATATTCGGAATTTGAGCTTCGCCATTGTTAATAATTTTTTTTTGGTCAAGTTCTGCCTTATATTCTGTAGAGGCAGGTCACAACCTGTTTCTAGTGAGCAATAATTTAATTAATAACTGTTTTTTTAACCAATTGTTTCTCGGCTTTGTTACTACTGTTACTACGAAATTTCATAACATGCTTGAGATTTGTATAAATTTGCACATTTTAAAGGACTTGTTTTCTTTTTAAATCAGAATGTTAGTGGTAGGTTCCATTGGCTTTGGGATACTGCGAAATTGAACATTTTTTGCTATTAGTGATAAGTTTATGGTTTTAACGACTTCACTGCCCTTTTTGCCCAAAGTTTATATTTTCGGGTATTTGTCCTTTTTTTTGTAGTCGTATGAAGTACACTGGATAATGGCAGGTCTCAATTACTTCCCATGGAGATATAAATGTACACTTTATTGATTTTTTATGTCTAATGGCAATAATCACATTGAAATTAATTGTTTTCACTCTTATTAAAGTTCAGATGAGAACCAGATGATGATTTAGAGCTCTTGCAGATAACATCTTATAAAAATTGTGTCTTGAACACTGTGCTGTCGTAAAACTATTTGTGAAGTTTTGGCTTCCTCCTGTAAATTTTATTTTGTATTCTCGTGAATTAGTTTCAATAATGATAGGTCCAATTAGCTTTCTGAGGTTTTGCATCTCCATCGGTCTCTTTTTGTTGAAATCATTTTGTTCGAAAGTCTGTTTTAACTTTTGAAAAAAAAATGTTTTCAAAAACATATTTATAACGTTTTTTTGTTTAAACCAATTGCTTCTCGACTTTGATGCTTCTGTTACTATGAAATTACATAACATGTTTGAGACTTTTACAAATTTGCAATTTTTATTGTACGTTTGTTTTCTTTTTAACTATAACTTTATTGGTGGGTCCCATTGGTTTTGAAATATTGCGCAATTGAAACTTTTTATTGCTCTTAGTAACAATTTAGGGTTTAACGGCTTCACTGCCATTTCGAGCAAAGATTCATTTTGGGGATATTTGTTATTTCCTAGACTCGTGACCTAGTGTCAGCAATGACATGCCCAATTGGTTTTCTAATGTGTTGTATCTTAATCGGTCTTTTTCTGTTGAAATCTTATGTCCCTTGATAATCTTTTTTCAAAAACATATTTGCATTTTGAGCTTCGCCATTGTTTTAAATTTTTTTGGTCGAGTGATTGCTTATTTTCTGTAGAGGCAGGTCACAACCTGTTTCTAGTGAGCATTAATTTAATTAATAACTGTTCTTTTAACAAATTTTTTTGCGGCTTTGTTACTACTGTTACTACGAAATTTCATAACATGCTTGAGATTTGTATATATTTGCACATTTTAAAGGACTTGTTTTCTTTTTAAATCAGAATGTTATTGGTAGGTTCATTTTGCTTCGAGATATTGCGAAAATGAACATTTTTTTGCTATTAATGACAAGTTTATGGTTTTAACAACTTCACTGCCCTTTTTGCCCAACGTTTATATTTGCGAGTATTGGTCCTTCTTTTTGTAGTCGTATGACGTAAACTGGATAATGGCAGGTCTCAATTACTTCCCATAAAGATATAAATGAACACTTTATTGATTTTTTTTATATCAAATGACAATAATCACTTAGAAATTAACAGTTTTCACCCTTATTAATGTTCAGATGAGAACCAGATGATGATTTAGAGCTCCTGCAGATAACATTTTAAGAAAATAGTGTCTTGAACACTGTGGTGTCGTAAAATTATTTGTGAAGTTTCGGCTTCTTCCTGTATTTGCTATTTAGTAGTCGCGTGACTTAGTTTCATTAATGACAAGTCCAATTAGCTTTCTGAGGTGTTGCATCCTAATCGGTCTCTTTTTGTTGAAATCAGATTTCTGTTTTTGTCTTTTGAAAAAAAAACAATTATTTTCAAAAACATATTTATAACGTTTTTGTTCAAACTAATTGCTTCTCGACTTTGATGCTTCTGTTACTATGAAATTACATAACATGTTCGAGAGTTTTACAAATTTGTTCATTTTATTGTACGTTTGTTTTCTTTTTACTTATAACATTATTGAGAGGTCCCATTGGTTTTGAAATATTGCGCAATTGAACATTTAATTTGCTCTTAGTAACAATTTATGGTTTTAACGGCTTCACTGCCATTTCGAGCAAAGATTCATTTTGAGATATTTGTTGTTTCCTAGACTCATGACCTAGTCTCAGTAAAGTCATGCACAATTGGTTTTCTAATGTTTTCTATCTTAATTGGTCTCTTTTTGTTGAAATCTTACGTTTGTTAAGACTTTTGATATATTTTGTTTTCAAAAACATATTTGGAATTTGAGCTTCGCCATTGTTTATGAAAATTTTTTGGTCGCGTTGTGGCTTATATTTCGTAGAGGCAGGACACAACCTGCTTCTAGTGAGCAATAATTTAATTAATAACTTTTTTTTAACCAATTGTTTCTCGGCTTTTTTACTACGAAATTTCATAACATGCTTGAGATTTGTATAAATTTGCACATTTTAAAGGACTTGTTTTCTTTTTAAATCAGAATGTCATGGTAGGTTCCATTGGAAAATTGAACATTTTTTTGCTATTACTGACAAGTTTATGGTTTTTACAACTTCACTGCCCTTTTTGCCCAAAGTTTTTTTTTTGCTGGTATTTGCCCTTCTTTTTGTAATCGTATGACGTACGCTGGATATTGGCCCTCTCAATTACTTCTCATGGAGATATAAATGAACACTTTATTGATTTTTTATATCAAATGACAATAATCACTTTGAAATTAACTGTTTTCACACTTATTAATGTTCAGATGAGAACTAGATGATGATTTAAAGCTCTTGCAGATAACATATTATAAAAATAGTGTCTTGAACACTGTGGTGTCGTAAAAATATTTGTGAAGTTTCGGCTTCCTCCTGTAAATTTTATTTTGTATTCGCGTGAATTAGTTTCAATACTGATAGGTCCAATTAGCTTTCTGAGGTTTTGCATCTCAATCGGTCTCTTTTTGTTGAAATCATTTTGTTCACAAGTCTGTTTTAACTTTTGAAAAAAAAAAGTTTTCAAAAACATATTTAAAACGTTTTTTGTTTAAACCAATTGCTTCTCGACTTTGATGCTTCTGTTACTATGAAATTACAAAACACGTTTGCGAATTTTACAAGTTTGCAAATTTTAATGTACGTTTGTTTTCTTTTTAACTATAACTTTATTGGTATGTCCCGTTGGTTTTGAAATATTGCGCAATTGAAAATTTTAATTGCTCTTAGTAACAATTTAGGGTTTAACGGCGTCACTGCCATTTCGAGCACAGATTCCTTTTGCTGATAATTGTTCTTTTCTAGACTCGTGACCTAGTCTCAGTAATGACATGCCCAATTGGTTTTCTAATGTGTTCTATCTTAATCAGTCTCTTTTTGTTGAAATCTTATGTCTGTTAAGACCTTTGATAAATTTGTTTTCAAAATCATATTTGGAATTTGAGCTTCGCCATTGTTTTTAAATATTTTTTTGGTTGAGTTGTATCTTATATTCTGTAGAGACAGGTCACAACCTGTTTCTAGTGTGCATTAATTTAATTAATAACTGTTCTTTTAACAAATTTTTTTGCGGCTTTGTTACTACTGTTACTACGAAATTTTGATAACATGCTTGAGATTTGTATATATTAGCACATTTTAACGGACTTGTTTTCTTTTTAAATCAGAATGTTATTGGTAGGTTCCATTGGCTTCCAGATGTTGCGAAATTGAACATTGTTTGCTATTAGTGACAAGCTTATGGTTTTAACAATGTCACTGCCCTTTTTGCCCAAAGTTTATTTTTGCGGGTAATTGTACTTCTTTTTGTAGTTGTATGACGTACACTTCATAATGGCAGGTCTCAATTACTTCCCATGGAGATATAAATGATCACTTTTTTGATTTTGTTTATATCTAATGACAATAATCACTATGAAAATTGAAAACTGTTTTCACGAATACGCAGTTTTTTGCTCCTTTTTGCCGAACTGTTACCCAGTCGCATTGAATCAACAATTCAGGTCTCATATCTTTTCTTTTGAAGTATAAGTTGAATTTGTTTTGTTTAGGTCGGTGCAAAGTTGTTTTTGTTATGATGTTTTTTTAATATAGTCATCGAGTTTTGGTCGTAATTAATGTTTGTTATTTGATTTTTTGTCTTTTCCAGTTGTCTTATTAAGGAAAAGTTTCGTCGGCCCTCTAGCGTGGTCTTATTGTATTCCATTAGTGGTTTTTTGAACGATATGTATGTTTTTGAAAATGTTCTATCGGTTCATCATTTGGTAGCCGGTTAAGACAAGAATGTGGATGAGCGGGGTCGGAACATTATTTGCGTACGCACCTTATCGAGCCCCCTTGTTTCATTTTGGTCTATTTGACACTATTTTGGTTGTAAGATACAGTATGTGCCAAAGAATTATTCTTCTTGGTAATTAGTTCCAGATATAACCAAACTTGATCAAATATTAAACAAGTTCGGTTGCTGTAGTTAGTTAATTCCATACACGCACCTTACATGGTCATTGTCCAAAAAATCAAGTATCTATGCCTGATTTTGGACGAGCATTTGCGCCAACCGTATTTTGAGGTTAGATTTATGATCGTGTGTCAAAACGAATTGAACTAGGTTTTTTTAGTTTCAATTTGCTTCAAATTGGATTTACGTGCATCCTAATTTTTATAAAGCGTGTTTTTGGGAATAGCTTCATAATTTATTGTGTCAATTAGACCGAAATGAAGAAAAAAACATGTAGTGATTAATTTCAAAAAAATTCCGGCTAAGATTCCGACAAATAGCAGCTTTGCGATTATACATATAATTGTTCACAAGAACAATTAATCATTCGGTTTGGATGTCAAATGTTTGTAAATAAAATTTGGGTATGATATAATTTCAGGCAAAATTTTTGTTCAAAGTTGTGCAAATTTTTGTATTTATCCGTAAGGACTTGCAACAAAATATAAATGGCTTCCACGATAAGAGTAACTCAATTCCACGTTTTGTGTAACTATATTCCTACACATAGAATGATATTTGAATTGTAAAAATTGCGGACAGAGCTTTTTTCACTCGAGTCCTCAAAACACAAAGTTTATAGAAACTGCTTTTTTCAGACATATTTGTCAAGAAATGGCACGTGGTCGTCGAAAATAGCTTACAAATTGAAAGAAATTAGTCGAGAAATCCGGCATTAAGCACGTCATTGTAACCCACACACACACACACACACACACACACTACTGTTTATCAAGTGCGACAGAAATGTGCTACTTTTACGTACATTTCCCTGTAGTTGTCAACAGGCTCTGTACACTATTAAGCGAAAATGTTATACTTCCATAGATCAAATTTTAATGACTTTTCGGCATATGAATTGATGGTTACAGTTTTGATTTTTTAAAGCATTCTTTCCTCTACAATTAATATTCCTTCTTTTTTGTATAGAAAAAGGTTTAGTACAGTTTGAAATTTTGAAAGTTTTATTTCATGGTAAATTTTCAAAATGAACAAAATATTTTTCGGTTTGAAATTTAGTTCAGGTTGAAAATTTTTTTACAGTTCTTTATATGATTGTGGGTTGTATTCTTTTTAACAAAACACGCTTGTTTTTTGTTAAATTTTGAAATAATTTATTTGATTTGAACCTCCTTTTACGAGCATTCTACGCTCCTGATTTTTATGCCTTCGTCAGTTTTTGCGGATAGATTTTAATTTTAATTTTGATCCGTTTTATAAAAAATATCTATAAACTCAATGCCTCAATTTAGAGTCCCGTGTTATCCAATTCCACGAGTACTTAGAAACTCTCGTTGTTCAGTCAGTATCAGTTGTCTTTAGCTTGTTTGAGATGATAAGTGGCTGCTCAAGTTGAAGTCCTCGTTCAAAATGACTTTTGAAAATACCAAGACGTGTTTAATTATGAAATTATCTAAGCAGACCGAAGTCACCTCTGATCCAGACGTTGGATTGCTTGCGCTTCGAGAAAAACCGATCTTTAAGCCTATGAGGCAAACTTTGAAAGATTTAATGATGGCTTTCTTCTTCGCTTCCAAATAACAACATTAAATTGCTAGTCTTTGATGAATTATGACTCTGCTTCACTGATTCCAATCGTTCTAAAAAAATTGCGAAAAATTTAGTTTTACCATATTTTTTGCGCATTTTCATTCATTTTGATAGGCATTCCAATTTTTGTTTTTGTATCAGAAATTTTACTTCTCTTTCGATTATAAAAATTGTTGTGACGTAATTTTTTATATTCAAAATAAGTTCATTTTCTAGAGGCGGAGTATTTGATTTTAGAACAGGCGCCATTTCCGAATAAAAAATTTTGACCCGAAGCGCACGGCCATGATAAGCAAATCCAAAAAAAAATAATTGAGACGAATTCTATAAAAAAACTGCTATTTATGCGTGAAAATATTGAGTTTAAATAAAAATAATGTCAAGAAAACTTCCTAAAGAGGAACTTTGTTTTTGTCAAAGGTCGGACATCTCAAAGAATTCCCCAGCGGCCAGCCCAGCCTTGCCAAGCAGGGGTCCCAGACCGAAATTCGTTATGTTCAGACCAAAGTGAACGCAACAGGGTCATCGTGCGTTCATTATTACACGGTCTTGAAACATTAATGAACGCTGGAAAATCGGGGCATAGGGAATCCACAAAAGTCTGGTCTGAACTTTTTTTCTGGGATTTCAGGCTGGGTGTTGTTATTTATTTTACATTACATAATTTCGAAAGCAAGGCAAGTTTTAGTATGTTTTCGTGTGTATCAGGTTACTATAAGTTTTTTGAGGAAAGTTTTCACTAAAGTCAGCCAAATTTCCCTTAAAGTCTGATCAAAAAAATTTAGCAGAAAACATATTTAGTGACGTCACCGGTCGCATGGTAGGAGCTTTGTTGCGTCGGCTTTCCAAGTTAAACAATCGTCATCGCTCGCACAGGTCTCCGGAATGTTGTATTCCTCAAGTCTTGGAATTGCGTTTACACTCTCATCCAAAACTAAACAAACAAATTAATGAAAATGTATAATTTTCTAGAGATCAATCCCTGTTTAGCAACCGAAAAAAAAAACAAAAAGAAAATTGTACATAGGTTCGGAGTATATCTTACTAATATATTGAAATATATCTTACTTCTTTCTAGTTCTTCGTGTGAACGTAGAATTCCCCCAACTGTTGTTGACTGACTCAAAAAATCCAAATCAGAGGGAACATCTGGCTCAAATGTGAGAGCCGCACCCACATCTTTAAAACCCAGACGTGCGGCATCCTCGTAAAGATGGTACGTCCAAATGTACTGAACAAAGCCTCCAACTTCAAAAAGGGTGCAATCTTGTTAGAGCAGTAAAAAATTTTGACCGTTGTTTTGTCTTCCGTGATCAATATTTTTTTTGAGTCAATTGCAATAATCATAAGCCAGTATAGAATAAAGAAAGAAAGAAAGAAAGAAAGAAAAAAGAAAGAAAGAAAAAAGAAAGCAAGAAAGAAAGAAAGAAAGAAAGAAAGAAAGAAAGAAAGAAAAAAGAAAGAAAGAAAGAAAAGAAAGAAAGAAAGAAAGAAAAAGAAAGAAAGAAAGAAAGAAAGAAAGAAATAAAGAAAGAAAGAAAGGAAAGAAAGAAAGAAGGAAAAAAAGAAAACAGATAGATTTTATGTCAAAAATAAATTTTGACTTCAACCAATTTTTCGTTTTTGCTATCATGATGAATAATTTTTAACACGAATTCTGTATTTGAAAATATTAAATCACCTAATTAACGAGATTATTTGAAGTTCTGATGGACAAATTTTAGACCCAAAGAAAAAGATTTGTGGCAGTGTCGCATCTGATTTTAGCAGAACAATCCCCAATGCCCAAATTTTAATTGTTTGTTACTTCTATCATCAAAAAAGGATGGTTGGGTCTGAAAAATAACGCCGCATTCCAGTTGAGTCATGACTAGTGACTCCAAAAATATTTCTTTTTAAACGAATCATTGAAATACGCAAAAAAATTTTGCATTTAATGCTTCCAGCATCAAACGCACTGGAGGTTTTTGAGGCACCAACTAATGCCTCAATAAGTTTCAGCACAAAATTCCATTAAACAAAAATCGTTTGGTAGATTTGTATTCGATTCTTTGAAATAGGAACACCCTTATGTTAGAACACTTCATTTGAACTGTTCATTTTGTAGAGAATCATGAAAACTGAAAAAAGTAAAATAATTAAGCAGTCGAGTTGTATTTTTTCTGTTGCTCATGACTAATGTTTAAAAATATGTTTGAAGTTTGTGTGGTTATATGGAGTTTTGCCGGAAAAAAAATTTGTTTCTAGACGACTGTAGGAATGGAAAGTTAAACTTAAGCGTTTTTCGGAAGAGAACCAAATTAATACTCACCTTGAATTATTCCCATCACAAAAGCGAATTCTAAATTTAAAAATAATAATGGTGAAGAAATTTGAACTGATGAGAACGGTTGAATAAGTAAATATTGATTCTGATAAAGATTATATCATAGATTGAACACTAAATTCTCAACCACGTAATATTGGATTAGAAACCCAAAATAGGGGCCTAGGTTATCAAAGTAATGAATGACCTTCTCAAAACTTTTCTCAAAAAGGTATTTTTCACACAAAGATTCAGAACATTTGGTAGAAATAGGACTAAACTATCATAACCAAACATAGATAAGCAGTATATATACGGCTCAATCTTAGCCAATTTTTGTAACCAAAATCAGTCTGAAAATAATTATATTTTCGTGATAATCGAAATTGCAGAGTAAATTTGATTCGACGAATAAGTTAACAGATCTCTGTCGTGGTACTGAAAATTGTAATAAGTGTTTGAACTAGTATACTCTGGTAACAATAATTTTCGTTAAATTAACTTAGCAAATTTTCCACTTTTTTCTCTTTTTAGACCTCTTCTTATAACTTATTACAGCTTAAACTGGTATCTAGTAGGTATTTGGTAAACGCTTCGATACTCTGCACTCATAGGCTTTTGTAACTAGTTGTTCTATAGGAACAATAGCCTTAAAAAAATTAAGATTGGTTAAAACCTATTCGTTTCTTTCGGTTTTCTCTTAATCAACAGTGTAACTGTACAACATTAGTAACTTCACAATACTTCTCTAAGGATCTGAAATCATAATCAATCTAGCTTCAAGTAACTGAATTTAAATTAGTTTGGTGACTAGTGAAGAAGTGATCAACCAAACAATGATTAGGTTAACTTAGGTTAACGTAATGGAGGACAGCATCGAATCCCGGACAAAATCAAGACGATTGAATTCTGAGAGTATTAATCGGCCAAGCTCCTTTTAGGAGACTTCATAGTGAAGCCACTCTGTGGGTAGGCCTGCCTGCTCGTAGAAGACTTGGCAAGATAAGTTAACCCATGTACTACGGAATGGTGAACCAAGTAGACAATTAAAACGGTCTGCAGTAACCTGAAGTACCTGATGGGCAATGTCTTAACGTTCTATCAAGTTGGTTAATATTCTTCTGTTTGGGTTGTGGAGTGGACACCGACGAGCTTTTCACGTCATCTACTATTTGTTTTAAGTATATTGGTTGATTGATTAATTGGAAATTGAATTGAGGACCTGATATAATTCTCAATCTTAGAGTCACCAATTTATTTCATTTGGTAAAACACTTCCTAGAAACTAAAATATCATAAAACATAGAGAGGCATTACAAACATATTCTAATATCATCATTATTATTGGCAATTGACTACAGTTCAATAGCGCCTGAAAATAATTTCTTCAGGAATTGAAAGGAGGGCCTGTTATAACCCTTTAGTCTAGTTAAGAGTAGTAGGTTTGTGAAGTTACTATCCCGTCAAGTAGTTTTCTTTAAAACTAGATTCTAGGAACAATTGTGGAATTGTGAATAGGGTAAAACCTCAACCCTAGATATTCAAATTCTATATTGGCGACCACAGAGGGAATCTTCGGATTGGAAGGCGGTTTTGCTTTTTCCAACAAAAAAACGCAAAATTAGAATTTGAGAGAACCGATTAATTATATCTTTGGATTACGTTCCAAAGGCAAAACTCATCTATATTTTTTTCCGTGTCATTTGGTTTTGCATCGAAAATTACTTCAATTACCAAAAATGAACAACGCACCAAACAACCAGCAACAGCAACAACAGAACCAGGCGAACAATCAGCAGCAAATAGTCGTAGCACCACCCCTTCTCACCCCTCTCCGATACCCCCGCCGCGACTTCGAGAGTTTGACACTTCGAATCCATGTCAAATGCCAATAATTGAGATGACCAGAGACAACGCGAGGTCCTACCCACGTGTTTGAACAATTATGCGTTAGATGAGTATTACATCTCCCGATCATTACTTTCAACAAGTGCAAGGACAACCAGCCCGGACCATAGAGAGACTTCTGAACGTTCTTAACAACAGAATCGGCGACTTTCCGAACGCAAGGAGTGCCTGCACCGAATTCAAAAATCTTCAATCAGAATCAGAGTCAATCCAAGAGTTCTCAAGGCGAGTTAGTAAGTTAGAAGAGGCCACCAATGCTCATCTTGATGTTGCGGGACGACAGGAAGCTAACAAAGACGCCTTTATGGACGGACTGTTGGACAGCGAAATCAGATATACACTCCTGAAGGAAGAACCGGGAAGCTTCAATGCAGCTACACAACGGGCCATTGCTCTAGATGCCATCAGTAAAGCGGAATCCAGTTGACTGCGAGGACGAAGAAACGAACATGTGAGACGGACAAAGGGTGAACAAGATCATGATGAGTCAGTAACAGCTGACTTTAGAGCACTCAACACCAGTCTGTCATCGGGTTTCAATCAAATGATCTAGTTTCAGACCAGAAGGTCAATAGGATGCTAGAGCAGCAAGAGCGGCATACACATATCATGGAGAATATTCTTGAGACCCAAACAAGGTTTCTATCCAAATCAAATCAGCCCAGATTTCAGAGTAGAACTCCGGGAAGAACGGAAGGCTTTCGACGCAGAACGTCTGCAATGCAGTGCTATAATTGCCGCAAGTTTGGGCACCTGTTAAATCAGTGTCCACAGAAAGGAACAATACAACCGGGTATATCCACAAAGGTGGACATCGATAGACAACCAATCGTAAAAAGCATTTTACAGAGAGCGAACCCAGAGCAATTGAGCAGTATCAACAAAGTTCAAGCCGAAGCAGTCTTTGGACCTACAGTCTACGTGATAGTTGATCTTCACGAACAAAAACACAAAGCGTTAGTGGATACTGGGAGCAATGTCAACATTCTATCAGAAAAAGGATACTCACAGTACGAACAGCGTTCCAAACTCAGACGTTTCCGAGAACAAGTTCTTTCGGCCACCAACGATCCTTTCGAAATACTTGGCGTTTTTACTGGCGAAATAACGTTCGACATCGGGGTTAAAGTGAAAGCCGATCTCTTGGTGACCCCAAACACAGACGTGCCTTCGATACTTGGAACCCAGGCGATGGAGGAGAATAAAGTATCAATCAACTTCCATTCTATGCAGCTGATGATGAAGAAAGAAAGCAATGGTGTAAATTAGCAATTTGCCTATAAAACTGAAATCCCCAGACACGTACATCTTTCGGACACGGAAGCAGAATCTGATCTTGATGAAACTGAAACAACGGAAGAAACACAGCACGGGTTAACTGCAGCAACAAACCTAACCCTGTCATGCAATGAAGAGTTAGAACAAATTTGTTCTTTAGCAACTCCAGACAGAATCCAACAAACAGACGACAGAAGAACACTGCTAAGAGAGTCCAGAGATGTGTTTGCAGGAACGACAACGAACTTGGACAGGCACATTTGGTTCAGCATGAAATTGACCCAGGTGATACGCTGCCCATCAAGCTCGCGCCCCATAGACTTGCACCTGGAATGATCAATGTGGTTAAGATGGAGATTGAGGACATGCTGGCACGAAATATTATCCGACCATCAGAACAGCCCCTACAGTGCACCAATCGTTCTCGTTACCAAAAAGGATGGGAGCAATCGAATGTGCACAGACTTCAGACGACTAAACGAAATAACAAAGAAAGACTCTTTTCCCCTCCCGCGAATTGACCAGATAGTGGATCATCTTCACGGAGCAACGATTTTCTCAAGCCCCGATCTGGCCTCTGGATTGTCGCAAGTCCCATTAGCTGAGAGTGCTATACCTAAAACTGCGTTTCTCACTCTCGATGGTGGACACTACGAGCACCTCAGACTTCCACTTGGACTTTGCAATGCACCGGGAACCTTCCGACAACTTATGACAAGCATCTCCAATGAATATCTCTTCTCATTTGTCCTCATCTTCTTGGACGACATTCTGGTGTTTAGTAAGAATGTGGAGGAACACGAAAAACACATGCGCATCGCTTTTCACGCTCTTTGCCAGGCCAATCTTAAACTCAAACCCAAGGAATGCCGCCTCTTTCAAGAATCCGTAACCTATCTAGGATACAAACTGAGCCCAGAGGGAATTGAACATGATGACAACAAACTCATTGAAGCACGGAAATGGAAATGACCAGAAAACGTTACCGAAGTGTGGTCTTTTATTGGATTTTGAAGTTACTACAGACGTTTCATCAAAGACTTTGCTGGGATATTGAAACCTCTTCACCAGATAACAAAAAAGAACAGCCGTTTCACTTCGAACCCTGAATGCCATAATGCGTTCGAGAAACTGAAAGAGGCTTTGATTGATAGCTCAGTACTCAAGCATCCAGACTACAACTATCCCTTTATCGTGGACACGGATGCAAGTGACAACAGTCTAGGGGCAGTACTCTCGAATATTGTCGATAGTGTAGAATACCAAGTGGATTTCGCGAATAGAGTTTTGACGCCAGCAGAACGTCGATACTCAACAACAAAAAAAGAAGCATTAGCAGTCATTCAGGCGATGAAATGGTTTAAGCCTTACATTTGGGGAACTCAATTTGTGCTCAGAACAGATCACGCATCGCTGCAGTGGTTTTTTAGACAAAACAATGACGAGATGATATTCAGGATGCTTAAGACTGCAAGAATTTGATTTTCAAGTAGTACATAGATCAGGAGACAAGCACGGGAATGCAGATGGACTGTCAAGACAGTGCAGCATCACACTTGAGCTAACTGAAGCTGAGAGACTGGTTATGTTTAGAAGTTGCCCATCAGCTAACTCTTTGGAAGACGCCCTCGGAAGAATTAACTTAGTTACAGCCGAGGACGCGAACGAACCAATGAGTATCCAATTTCAAGAAGACGTAAACTCATTTAGGCTGGCTCAAAGAAACGATACCTGCTTACGTCTCATCTTGCAATGGGCAAACGCTGAGAAACATCCAGACCAAAATCCGCTGATAGACTTAAAAATTAAGAAGGCAAACGCAATAGCACAAAGAGAAGATGCAGTAGCGATATGGGGCCTCTGGGACTCAATAGACTGGAACTGACTGATGGCGTGCTGTTTAGGAAGTGGCATGTGGAAGGAAGCAATACAACACAAAAACAACTTGTAGTACCGCAGGGACTCAGAGAGACAGTTTTGGAACAACTTCACAATTCAAAACTCAACGGAGGCCATTTTGCTTTCGAAAAGACCTTGGGCAGGGCAAGACAGAGGTTTTGGTGGCCAAATATGAGAAAAGACGTTGAGCGAAAAAGTGAGAACTGCACCCCGTGTCAAGCACGAAGTACCGCTGGAAAGAAAAGAATAGCCCCTCTGCAGACAATCAACGTTGGGATCCGATTCAGTGGCAGCAGATATCCTGGGAGCTGTTACCCGAGCAAAGACAAGCGGCGCAAAATAAATTCTCGTTTTGACGGACTATTTCGCGAAATACGTGGTTTGCGTTCCCATAGAAAGAACTACGGCCGAAGATGTTGCTAGAGCAATTGTGGAGAACTGGGTATTGACGTTTGGAGAACTTGATTGCCTTCACACCGACCAAGGGTTAAAGGTCTGCAGCTAAAAAATACTAGAAGTGTGCAAAAGTTTTGGAATAGAGAAGACAAGAACATCTCCATATCACCCGCAGGGAAATGGTATGGTAGAACGTAACAACAGAGTTGTTGCGGATGTTGTTTCCAAATATTGCTCAAACAATCCAAGTAGCTGGGATCAAATGACTCCATATCTCAACTTCGTCTATAATACGACAGTACACAAAACAACAGGACAGACTCCATTCTCACTTGTGTTTGGACAAGAATGCAAACACCCGATTGACCTGCTACTCCCAAAAGCAACTGGTCACGAAATTGCCAACTACGAATTCACAAGATGGCTCAATGAACAGTTCAGGCAAGCACAAATGAATGCCAGAGAGACACTTGGCTACAAACCAGAAACACAAAAAAATTTGTACCAGAAAAACGTTTTTGGAGAGGAACTAAAGCCAGGAGAGAAAGTTTGGCTTTTTGCGCCCGAAAAAGCAAAATCAAGGAAGTGTTTTCTTCCCTGGGTCGGACCATATAACATCATCGAAAGGACCTCAGAAGTCAACTATAAAATCTCAAAAAACAAAAACTCCAAGAAATGGCAGATAGTCCACTCCAATCGATTGAAGCCTGTGAAGGAGGAAGACGAGTTACCCAGAATGGAAACAAGATCATCTCATCAGGAGAAATGGCCCAGCCGCCAAAGTACGTATGACCAGGAAGTTCACATTGACAAAAACAATCAAACGTTCATCCCAAAAGTTATATCAAGACGACCTAAACAAGAGAGTCCCTTCAAACGGATGGACGAGGATAAAGAATTTTTCTACGATCTCTTTGCAGAGCGAGAACATTCAACTAAAAGGCCCACTAAGACTAACATACCAACAGAACCGATCACTCCGGAACAAGAGAAAACCCAAGAGAACCAGACCCCTTTTGTAACCCGAGCCAAAGAGATTGACTCTACACCACTGCCCCAACGACCACACAAGCCAAAAAATGTCTTAAGGGACGTCAGTGAAGTACAGTCAACACCTGCTAGCGCCAAGAGGGAAACGTGCAAACCAAAAACATCTGCAGAAATTTTGGGAACCAAAACTGACGAAACAGTAAACTTCATCGCTAAAACACGAGAAAGACGCGCAGTGAAGTACCCTAAACGAATCGGAATTGACGACGAATAAAAGAAAAAGATATATATATATATATATATATATATATATATATATATATGTTTTAAAAACATAATAAAAAGGGAACCTGATTAAGTTTTTCTATATAGCATTGCCTAAAAAAATTGTAAAGATCAAAAGATGAGCTGAAATTTTTATTAAAGATGGGGACGATCGTACAACATATTTAAATAGCTCCTATTTAAAAAAGAGCTAATTAGTTCAAATAAATTTCAGCAAATTTGGGGGGAATTATTACAGAATGTCGCACTAATTCTAATACAGAAAAAAAAGCTATCTAGGTTTAGCGCAGTAATTAACCAAAATAGTGTTTAGATGTAGAACTTTGTGATATTTATTTTAATACTTGCGGTACGACAGCAAACAGTGGAGAGTGCAAGAACTACTGCGCATGTTCTCTTTCAACCTCAAACTCCCGTTTAATTGGCCGACTCATATCTGACTGTGGATATCGCTGTCCCAATTCCAAAGCTGTTGAGCGTGGATCTCCGATCAATTTATAAATTCTCTTCAATACTTCAGCAATTGGAACAGAAAACGTGGAAGAGCTCCGAGTTTTGCAACAACCCAGAAATAAGCGCACTATCACAGCACCACTTCTACGGAATAATCTCATCTATTAAGATAGAAAACGAAAGAGCAGAGAAATAGAGGACAAAGCTTGTCAAAGAAGTAGCATCTTTTGTAAACCAGACTATCACTCTTCAGCGACAGAGAAGATCACCACTGCTGTTTGCAATGGGAGGTGCGACGGCGATAACTTTAGAACCCTTACTGGAAAAAGCAGTCTGTAGACTACTCTCAAATTTTGTTCTGTGCGAAAGTTCTAAGCGAAAGATGGAACAATTGGAAGGACGATTGTACTAATTGGAATCAAGAATGGTTCACCTGCACAACGAAGAAAGAGAGTCTATTCATGTCATGCCCAGCAATAGTTTGAAGCTTCATGATGACACACAAAAGTGCTAAACTACTCAGAGAATAACTTTGAGATTCTGCAAAAAAACCTGGAGGTGCTTCAAAAAACAATGGAAGAAATATAACCAGAGCAAGCCTGTGATCATCGAAGGTCTGATGTTTTTATGCATGCCTTTGGCGCCCAAATCGCAATTAACAACGTATCAAAGACTCTCAATGCTATGCACAGCGAGTTGCAAGTACATAAACTATATTTGAAGGAACAGAGAAACATATTTTTTTCAAGCATTGGAGTGCTATCCAAGGGGATACTGCCAGCTGCACTAGTACCCTACGACGATTTTCGGAAAAAAATTACAACTCTGAAGCTGGGAGATAAAAAGTGTTCAATTCCATACGACCACTCAAGTTTACTTTACAGCCTGCCCTTAATGAGAAATGTTTTTTCCAATCCACACGGACTGTTAATCACAATGGAGGTGCCAGTATACAGTGGTGAACCAATTCGCGATGCCTACAAAGCAATCCCTCTGCCACAACCAATCAAAAACACAACGACGGTCGCAACTCTAAAACTAGAAAAGAACTATTTGATCGTATCAAGGCGAGAAGAAAGCTATGCCGAAATGAAGAGTGAGGAATATCAGTCATGGGGACAAAATTGCCGATACTTTGCACCAAGCCAGTAGCGATGGTGAGCGCGCAAGATCAACTCTGCTTGAGGCACTATACAATCACGAGGTAGCTGTTTTGAAGACTTGCACACTAGAAGCAACCGAATTGACAATTTTACCGACAGCAATCTACCTTGGGAACTCTATGTGCCTCCTCAACGCGGCAGACGATCAACAATTTCTTTATAACATAACGTACAGTGGGGGCAGAAAGTTTTCAAACAGTGTACCAGCCTGTAAAAGTTGACTAGTACATCCCCCCTGCAATAGTAAACTGGTTCACCCGAAGAAAGGACTGGTCATGTTGCCCGATCCAGTATATTGTCTTCAACACAGTGGACTGATAACAACAATCACAACTCCCGAACAACTGGACACCGCTTTCAACATCCCGAGCATTCCATCGGTCACTCCTACAGAAGAGAGTCGGAATTTGGTGTTGCATAAGATCAGATCGGCACTCAAGGATGTCCCTACGCTTGATGTCACGCCTGAATTAGTCAGTGAGATGGCAGACAAAATCCATCAACAACATTCTGAGGAAAACAACTTCAAATCCTTTTGCCAGGGGTCAACACTGCATACATTTAAAGAGCTGGCTGGTCTGCTTGGTTTCTCCTTATGGTGTCTTGCATTTGTCCGTTTGGCTGTATGGGCAGCGAAAAAGTGTTATAAGTCCAAAAACACTACAAAACATATTCACAATTTGTCCAACGATGATCAACGAGATATCGGAACTGACATGCAATTTGAAGAGAGACTAAATTTAGTTGAGAGAATGCGAAATGAGGAGACGAACGCTTATTAAAAAAAGCTCTCGTACCAAAATATGGTGATGGTGCTTTTATATACTTTTACGTTATACTAATTTTACTGTATTGTACTATTCAAGAGAATAGTTTAGTCCGGATGGGTGGGATGTAGGACTGGAAAGTTAAAAAACTTAAGCGTTTTTCGGAAAAGAGCCAAATTAATACTGACCTTGAATTATTCCCAACACAAAAGAATAAAAATGGTGAAGAAATTTAAACCGATGAGAACGGTTGAATAAGTAAATATTGACCTTAATATTGCCCTTAAAGTGAATATGTAAATAAGTTTTGGGTATTTTTGAAGCCTCCCGAAACCAATATACTTCAAATAGGGACACTGGCTAGCAGTAAAGATATATTTTTTGTGATCTACTAGATGTCTCTAATCAGACATTGATGCGTTTGAAAAACTGTGTAATCAGACTTTCGTGCATGCGAAGCAGTCTCAGACAAAAGTGCACTTGAAACCACACCTATGATCAGACTGATCGGGCCGTTGAAATCTCTTATTACCAACCATTCGTGCGCTACTTTGACAAAACATTTGTGCACTCGAAACCTACTATGATCAAATCTTGCGCGTTAAAAGCCTTTAGCAGACCGTATAATTCGAGTACGATGTGGTATGCGCTCGAAGATGGTCTGATCAGAGGTCGAAACCCAGATCTCGAAACCTTGATCTGGGTTTTATCTTCTATTCATTGAAACATTGAAATACGAACAAGTTTTTGGTATAAATCCACTTGAGCTTTTTGTTCTACATAACCTGTAAGTAATAAAAAAACGTTTTGTATGATTATAGTAGTGATTTTCAAGACGTAATGATTTTTTCCTTCGATTAACAAGATCGTTTTTTCCTCGTCGTCTGTAAAAATTTCTCATTTCTCGTACTTTCGGAGATCCACTGTCATCATTGGTATCAGAATCGGAACCAGGATCAGATTCCTCTCCGGAAACTGGACGGGTTTCCAGCAGAGTGCTGGTCACTATTATTTGTGGGTAATAGAACAATTGGTTGCGTGTCTCGAATACAATACCACGACCTCGATGCTGCTCAAATTCCCTCTCTCCAATTATTGATGTCCTCACATTTCGCTGAAGAGTGTCAACAGCAGCCGTGTTCTCTGATAAAAGAGGATTACAGAATTTTTACACCCCCAAGGAATCCGGGCATTGTAGTCGAAAATCAAAGAAGTCCCAATTTTATGTCCAGACAGTAAACTGGCTAAGATTCTGGCTGGTGTTGTCGGCAAAAACTACCCCATTTCTTAATGGGACAAAAAAGATAATACATTTAATGTCCAGATCAGTTTGAATATAAAAGTCCGGGTTATCGATTTTATGATGTACAGAAAAAAGGCTTTTGGCACAGACTGTTCCGAAATGTATGTGTTTACATACAATTCATTCAATCAATGCATTCAAAAGTATTTCCGTTATAAATTTTTGTTTAAAAAGTTGTATTTAGAAAAAGTTGTATGTAAAAGAAAGCAGAAAAAAATAAACTTTCAAAACAGATAGCATAGAAGTGATTGAACTTGCTGTTGAAGCCCCCTCCAAAAAAAAAATTACCTATATTCTTGAAAATTACAGTTAGAAACTGGTTCACTAATAAAAAGTTTCTCACACAAACAAAAATGAAAAAAATGCCCGTCATGCCATTCGATGCGTTACATCATTCATCCTAACCTTGCTCGTCGCTTTCGCCTGAGTTTTGAAAATTGTAGTGATCAAAAGCTGACTTTTATTGGTTATCTAAAAACATATAAATCACGCCCACATAAACACACAAACGCACTTACACACTTAAACACATGTACATTCATGCACACCCACGCACAAAATCTCTTTAACACACATATACATACACATGCACTTACGCAAACACGCGCACAAATATTCTCACATACAAACACACACACAAATAGACATACAAGCACATTCACACACACACATATATACACACATGGACACATACAAACACACGCATACACACACACGCATATATATGTATATATATATATATATATATATATATATATATGTATATATATATGTATAAACGTAATAAGTCCGGTACTGTATATATATATATATATATATATATATATATAAATATATATATATATATATATATATATATATATATAAATATATATACATATATATGAGTATCTGTGTATGTGTGTTTGTTTGTGTGTGTGTGTGCGTGTGTGTGTGTGTGTGTGTGTGTGTGGGAATGTGCATGTATGTCTATCTGTGTGTGTTTGCATGTGAGAATATTTTTGCGCGTGTTTGCTTGAGAGCATGTGTATGTATGTATATGTGTGTTAATGAGATTTTGTGCGTGGGTGTGCATGAATGTGCATGTGTTTAAGTGTGCAAATGCGTTTGTGTGTTTGTGTGGGGGGGTCATTTAGATGTTTTTATATAACCAATAAAAATCAGCTTTTAATCAGTACATTTTTTAAAACACAGGCGAAAGCGAAGAGCAAGGTTAGGATGAATGATGTAACGCATCGAATGGCATGACGGGCATTATTTTTCATTTTTGTTGGTGTGAGAAACTTTTTATTAGTGAACCAGTTTCTAACTGTAATTTTCAAGAATCGGTTGCGTCGGTTCCGAAGTGAACAGCATATCTAGAATGATAAATTTTTGCAAAATTTTTATGATTTTATGATTTTACTTTTATAATTTTACAAATTTTTACACTGTTATGCTTTGTGAGGTATTCATTGTTTTTCAGTACCTTCGGCAGATGAAGTTGAAGGTTGTTGTTGGTGTGTTTCAGCCACCAATCGGTTCACATTCTCTTCACAACTCACACCCTGTCCGGTACTGTATACCAATGTCTCTGCATTTTGGAACATATCAGGATTTTCAGGGTCAAAATTGACTTCGATCAGCTCGATTGCCATGTGGGAACCAAATATAACAATAAGCCAGAGAAAAGTAATGAACCAGGTCTTCGCTGATCGAGTGGACGAGAAGCTCATCATTATCGCAACTTTGCTTCTATAAGACAACTGTTTCTGCAACTCAACTGTTTATTCATATGGGAAGATGCCGAACTATAACGCTTATCTTCAAAAGATCAATTCCGATTCGAACTCCTTCGCATCAAATACAGAACTCAATTTGGAATCGTGATTTTGGATTAATGACACTGAAAACTTTTCGATTGCTTTGGAACAATTTTTGTTAACCTCATTTCCTTAATAAATCAAATTTGGGACAATTCGAATGAAGTGACAGTTTTTAAACTGTTTGAGGATCAAAAAAGAACAAAAGTTGTTCGTGTAAAGAGATTTTAGTGGTCATGATTCGATACCCTTAGTGCTATTAAAACCATTAATCAAAAATACACTTTTTCCCTAGTCCAGAACATCGAACATAAAACGACGTTGGTATTTTCGATTTCAAACATAAAAGCGCTTCAGTATCTTCGCTATCGTCGGTACCATCGCTTTTAAACGCAAAAGAGATTCGGTATGTTTGGTTTTAGAAGATTCGCAAAATTTTTCTGTATCGTCGTTTTTGGACACAGGATAGATTCAGTATCTTCGTTTTTGATGCAAGAGAGAGTTCGTATAGTTTTTGGATGTAAAAGAGAATAGATATTGTCAATTTTGGACGCAAAAAGAAATTCGTTATGTCAGGTAAGAAATTTCGGTTATGGACGTAAGAAATTTTCCCATAGAAAAATTTGTGTAGGAATCTCAAACGTACTCCTTAGATAAATAATCTGCAAGAATATGCGAAATTAAAGGAAATTATTTGTTAGCTCTTTGACAAAACGAATTGAGCATAATTTTTTTTGTTGGGTAAAGTTTAAAAATATAGCATAGTTGTTGTGCAAGGATTGATGTAAATGTTGTTGATTAATTCTCATTAACCGAGTTCTGACATGCTTTAACAGTTCGTTGTTTTTGTCATGTTTTATGATAATTTTTAAAGGGTAATAATAGCTTGCATAAACAAATGATAAGAAAATGATATATGTCTTGGTCCAGACTGAGAGAGACAATTGTTGAACAAAAATTACTACATTTAACGATTGTTTATTGCTTTTATTTTTGCTGCTTCACTATATTTTATCGTTCGAGCTGGCGTGCCTACTCAATGCATGATACCGTGGGCATAAAAAGTAAACTTAATTGCAGTAACGAAAAAAATGTACTCAGAATGGGTTCAATGTGTGAAGAAATGTAAATTTGGTGTCTAAGATGACATAAATACAGCCCCAATTGCCATAAATATAGAGTAATGGCGGGAGGGGTGGGGGAGCTAAAATTTTGGGTGTAAGTGTGTGTGTGTGTGTGTGTGTGTGTGTGTCTGTGTGTCCGCGTGTGCTTGTGTATGTAAGTGTGTGTGTGTGTGTGTGTGTGTGTGTAAGTGTGTGTGTGTGTGTGTGTGTGTGTGTGTGTGTGTGTGTGTGTGTGTGTGTGTGGTGGGGGGGTTGTTAAGTTGTTGCTGCCTATAACGAGAACGACGCCCTAGTTTGATGCACTTTCAGGGCGAAGTAAGCTAAGTCCATTTTTGTGACGAACAATAACTTTTACATAAAAATTAAATTTAAACTGTGAAAAGTTGAGCACCTCGACCTCTTGTGTTAATTGTTCTTATATCATCTTAATTATAAATACATATCAATTTTTCTTATAGCTAGAAAAAATACTCCAGAGAGAAAGCACAATAGTAGATTCCACAAAGAGCAATTTGTTTGTTTAGCGTTCTCTAGAAAATTTTGGAAATCTTAAAGTGCTCAGTTATAATGAATTAACATGGGAAGCAAAAACATACAAATTTCTCTTGGTAAATTCAATACATATTTAAGCAAAAAACCAAACGTCTCCAACTGGTTAAAAAAATTCGATGATTGGAAGGAAAGAGTTTTAGGTATCACAAGGCATATATTACCTTAAAAATTAGATAAAAATTAAATAAATATTGAATTAGAATTCATTAGTAATATTAACAATGTAATGGCGGGAGGGGTGGGGGAGCTAAAATTTTGGGTGTAAGTGTGTGTGTGTGTGTCTGTGTGTCCGCGTGTGCTTGTGTATGTAAGTGTGTGTGTGTGTGTGTGTGTGTAAGTGTGTGTGTGTGGGGGGGGGGGGTGTTGTTAAGTTGTTGCTGCCTATAACGAGAACGACGCCCTAGTTTGATTCACTTTCAGGGCGAAGTAAGCTAAGTCCATTTTTGTGACGAACAATAACTTTTACATAAAAATTAAATTTAAACTGTGAAAAGTTGAGCACCTCGACCTCTTGTGTTAATTGTTCTTATATCATCTTATTTATAAATACATATCAATTTTTCTTATAGCTAGAAAAAATACTCCAGAGAGAAAGCACAATAGTAGATTCCACAAAGAGCAATTTGTTTGTTTAGCGTTCTCTAGAAAATTTTGGAAATCTTAAAGTGCTCAGTTTTAATGAATTAACATGGGAAACAAAAACAAACAAATTTCTCTTGGTAAATTCAATACATATTTAAGCAAAAAACCAAACGTCTCCAACTGGTTAAAAAATTCGATGATTGGAAGGAAAGAGTTTTAGGTATCACAAGGCATATGTTACCTTAAAAATTAGATAAAAATTAAATAAATATTGAACTAGAATTCATTAGTAATATTAACAATTAGAACAGACCAAGTACGTTCAATTGAGATATGTGATGTTAGAAAAAATTATATCGCATATCTTATTTTCCGAAATGTCATTGAAAGTCCAGTAAGAGTAAAAATTTATCCGTATTATCTTCTTTTGTTTTCTGCAGTTTTTCATTTCAAACCACCTAAATATAACAAAAGCATCACATTGTACCTTCACTCGGTAATTGGTATCGTAATTAGATGCAAAAGAGACTCGGTGTCTCCGTTTTTGGATGTAAGAGAAATTGGGTATTGTCGTTTTTGGATGCAAAAAGAAAAAAATTCATTATGATAGGTAAGAAATTTTGGCTATGGACGTAGGAAATTTTTTCATACACAAATTTGAGTTTTCTCTTTATAAAGTAGTCAAATGTTTCCAAGCATTTTTTGCAGGAAATTCAAATTAACTCCTTAGAGAAATATTCTGCAAGAATATGCCAAATTAAAGGAATTTTTTTGACAAGTGTTACCTTAAAAGTTAGTTAAAAAAATAAATAAATATTGCATTAGAATTCATGAGTATTATTAACATATAGAACAGAGCAAGTACGTTCAGTTGAGATACGTGATGTTAAAAAAAGTAAATAACAAATTTTATATTCTGAAATGTCATTGATAGTTCAGTAAGAGTAAAAAATCATCCGTAAAATCTTTTTTTTTTTGTTTTCTTCAGTCTTTTTTAAACCATCCCAGTATAACAGAAGCAACACCTTGTACCTTCACACTAATATAAAAATGTTAGTTTTATGTTGGATCTGAAAGCATCAAATGCCGCTTCCATTTTCTGAAGCGTCTCTCAGTAAATCGGTTGGTTCTTGGCTTCAGACTACGAGCAATTTCAGTTTCCCTTTTGGTTCAACATTCATCACCAACGTGAGACACATTTTTTCTTAGTAACTCTGATTTACGCCACAAGTTTTGTTGCTTAGAATCCCTCTCTTCCTCGAAAAGAAGTCAATTTTTGTGCAGCATGAACTCCTGTCATTAAATGCATGTCTTCAACTTTTTATTTCACTGCACCAACAGTCACTTACTTCTATGATATTTCTTGTGAAATAATGCGGTGAATTTTGCGGTGAAAATCGGGCAACTAATTTTTCCAACGCATTTCTTACATTAATTTGCCACAAAATTGATGCGGTGAGTTCTTGCAACAAATGCGTTGAAAATGCACCGCATTCATTGCATTTTTTTTTACAAATATTCACCCAAAACCTTGACCCGGGTAACATAGCACTTCTTTTGAAAAGTTATTTTGTGGCCGCATTAAAAATTTTTTTGCCTTCGGTCAGACCTGTTGATTGCAATTTATTCAAAAAAATTTTCTAGTCACTTGTTGTGGTGACCCATCTTGCTTAAATTTAAACTGATGCTTCACTTGCATTTTGCTCAACATGCGTTATGATACCTAGGGTAACATAGAACCCGGGTAACATAGAAACGTTTACCAGCACGTCTTTTGAAAAGTTAGCTTGTGGCCGTAGATCAACTTTTTTTGCCTTCGATCAGACCTGTTGATTGAAGAAATTGTAAATTTCCTTACAAAATTTTTCTAGTCACTTTTTTTGGTGCCCCATCATGATTAAATTTAAACTGATGCATCACTTCCATTGTGCTCAACATACGTCCAATATGTTTCCTATGGAATTTGATGGAGATATAATTTTTCACGGTGGAATGAAGGAGACAGTGCCTCCTAAGTTTATCCCAATACAGGTGGTTGGTTTTGTTGTTTTATTCTAAGCTTTTTTTATCCCTGTAAAGCTTTCCTCTATTGGCCGTAGACAATATTTTATGTAAAAAAATTGTTTGTTTTAGCTCCCTTCTGTTAATTTTTTTCTCACCACAATCACTCTGAATTACCTAAGGAATGTTATCTGCAAAGCACTCGCAATCTCTGAATGTAATGATATCAACACAATCTATTTAGCTTCGAAAAATAGTATATAGCCAGTGAGCACTTCGATGTTGAATTGGAAACCACCATGGCATTAACCATTTTTTGTAGTTGTTGCCAAAAAATTATTGAGTTTTTTTTGTTCGTAGCGGAGAAGCACGTGAGCGGCCGTCATTGTGATATTGACCAGTCGTTAAGATAAAGTATGTTTGAAAAGGAATATGTCAATACTCTCACCAACGCAACAAACGCGTTTTAGATGCTATTCATTCAAATATATATTAGTTGTTATCATCAAAATCTACTCGGCTTCAAAATGGGAAAGCCAGTTTTTTCACCCCGTGAGCCCTTGAACTGAAGTTTATCTAGGGTTTTCGGTTTTGAGCTCAGAAGCAGCTGATTGGTTGGTGATCACTCTGAATTTGAAACAAAGTTTTCCTAGTTTAAACATTTTAACAGACACACAGATAGACATGCTTCACCTTGATGGCTTATAGTGAGCGAACTCCCCGGATTTGAGTCGCTGAGCATTTCACTGCTGAACCAGCACATTTCAAGAGTAAAAAATTATTTCAGTTCTTAAACATTGCATCTACAGAATATTCTAAATTTCTTTATGAGCGGTTTTTCCTCATTATGACCAGTTTTAGGTCATAGAGTTAGCCCAGGCTAGACTTATCCTGTATAGTCCGGTAAATACTCAAACCCAAAAATTAAATCTGAGCAGAATAATTCAATACTTTTGTAGCTTACAACTGCTAATTAATTTAGCAGTATACGCACTAATTATGAATTAGCCAGTTCGTAGGCAATTACCACAAAGCCAATTTAGCTTAGTGGTTACGATTTGCTACGCAAATTAAATATTACAAAAACCCACGCGAAATTTCGAATCGCATATAAAGCAAATCTTGTTGGCAGGAGTTAAACTGAACATATTAATTTTCATGCAGTGAATTTTAGTCAAAAGTGAAGACTAGCCAGAGTAAATTGTGACATGAACAGAGTACTGGCTATCCTAAAAGACAGATTGTCTATAGACTGATTCAGCGCTGATTTGTTCTGCCATCAACCTCCGGGGCATCTAACAGCTTCATCGAATAAAAAATTGTGGTTTTCATCTTCCCGAGGCCGAACGCCAGTAGTGAAAAAAAACTGTTGTACGACTTCAATTGTTTTTGATATAACACTGACGTTAACATTAATTTTTTTCGCAGATTTTCTAGCCCGATTATTTTTTCAAGTTTTTGTATTTTGAATGGTAATTCTTCATCTTCTCTAGCCAACGTGTCGGCAATTTTGAGCAGTTCTCTCTTTAAAAATTTTCTAGTTGACTCTTCACTGTGAATTTGGTTTTCTTGAGTTGTTCCCTGGTTGCCCTACAGATCAAATATAATCTTGGAATCTCACAAGAACATTGATTTTTGCGTGCTGAATTGATACAAACTTGGGAAAATGACTTCTTAGAACCAGAAATGTTACGCACATTGAATAGTCCTTAGGTTTTGTTGGCTGTGTACAATCAACAGAGTCGCTTTCAAAAAATAGTTCGGAAGCAAGCTGCCCTTAATGTGCTTATGAAAAAATAACGAGTGCAAACTACTACCTCAGAGGGACGTCATTACGCCGATTGGTCATGGTTTCCCTGATTGAACCTCTGGATGATTTTTTGGGGCCAAGGTTTTTTCTCTCATTTCAAGTTTACATTAAATTTATATATTGAAATCTGCGTTTTAACGAAAATTTTTAGCGAAAAACATAATCAATCTGATAATTGTCACATGATCAGATTTCTTGCATTCAAAACCTTTTTAATAAAGTTTTGCTCATCATTATTGACGCTTGTTGCAATTTTATGCAATTTATTGTTTTCCTGGTTGAAGAATCACCGCTGTATTGAACAGAAAATGTTCTGTGGCAGCGGCTGCAAAAAGACGCGACACTCTTCTTACCTCGTGAGGCAACCCGAGTTTGAAACAAAAGTTAATCTTGCAATGTTCTTGCAAGACGACGTTAAGTCTCGTAAGATTCTTGAAAGATTCTTACAAGCTCTTGCAGCATGAGTTTTTCTTTACACAATCTCGCAAGAATCTTGGCAGAATTAGCTGTCTTTACAGATCATGTAAGATTAACTGCGTCTTGCAAAATCTCTTTTTTGCAAGAATCATGCAAGATTAGCTTTTGTTCTCGGGAAAAAACAGACTTTTTGCAAAAAAAGACCAACGTTTGAATCCTCTGAGAATAAGGAAATTTCCTATCCGGCGCCATGAATTTGGTCAAGTTGCACAAAATTAATTTATGCTCAAAAATATGCAAAAAAAGCCTTGTGTAAAAAATTTGAATTTAATTCAAAAATTTGGCAGCAGATTCTCAATAACCCTATCTATCAAATGACAAATAAAAGAGTTAATGAAGTGAATAGAAAATTATGCAGTTATCGGAGAGAAAGAACTGTGAAAGACTGTGATAACTCGGTACTCGGTATAAAAATGCAAAGTTAAATTTTGCAGCTTGAGTTCTACTAGTTGATCTTGGTCTGGAAAATATGTGAACAATGGAAAGAAAAGCTCTAGGAAAACAGTGCAAGATATGTCAAAAATGGTACGTAGGAAAAGAAATTCCAGATTTAAAATGAAACGAAGGAAACTAGATTTAGTTCAATAGCGTTTTTATGACAGCTTTTTTTTTACAACGGTTCAAATTATTCCCGACTATCATGTGTCTTTTAAATTCTGCAATTTCAGTTCGTTTGTTGTCGGAATTAAATAAGGATTAGCGATCTCGCATTTTTTCATTCTCGTTTTTCTTGACTTTTCGCTTTTCTGTTCGAATCACAAAAAAATTGGCGACATAACACGTACAGCAAATATATCAGTACACAGAGAGTAACCATGAAAATTGTCAGATAATATACCAATCGTCGATTGTAAACTTGTTCCATATTTAGCAGTTTCGGCGCATCGACAACTTTTATTTCCCCGCTGGCTACTTTTTCAACGATGTCTGCCGCTTTTTCATATCCTCCCATTGACGTCATGTGTTCTTTGCTCTTTTTCAGTCGTTTCTTGCAGTCAGGATAAACTTCAGGTGAAAGAAGGAGTGCCAATTTGGAGGATATTTCGGGTTGAGTCAATTCGGCTAACGGAAGCGCCATTTTCTCTCTGATTAAATGGTCCGCGTTTGCTGGTTGATCAGCAAAGAAAGGAAACACCAACATCGGGGTTTCCGAATAAACCGCCTCGGCAACTGAATTTCCACCTAAACACACTCCGTATGAAGAAGCAGACTAATTTAAAAATTTTCAAAGCTTTATTTTTTCCAAATGAATTTCACATCCAAGCAATCATCAAAACAGTTAAATATATATATATATATATATATATATATATGTATAATATATATACATATATATATATATATATATATATATATATATATATTGTGCATTATAGTACCAAAAAGCTATGTATATCACAATTTGAACTCTTTTATGATTTTTGCTCACATCGTTTGAACAGTTATAGGGGGTGTAAAACGTGCAAATTCGACATTTTAAACAACATTTCTTTCTCATTTTTGCCTTGAAAAGGTGGTTAAGTTGTCGTGTTCATTTACTGTTGCAAGCTGTTAAAAATCAAATTAACCCATTCTGATAAACAAAAACAAAAGCAACGCAAACTAAAATCATGATCGAATATCAGATTTCTCATTAAAACCGCAAACAATTAGAGCAAGCAGATGAAGGGAAACTGCTTCTAGATGACTAAACCAGCTAAATTTTCTTAATTACTCAAAAAATTTTACTGAATTGCAACAAAAATAGCATTTTCAATGCCTTAATTGTCACCAGGACCATATGCAGCCATCGCTTTAAAGAAAAATAGCAAGAGGTACTGGAACAGTCAGCTAATAGTCCCGAATTTAATCAAATTGAATATTTGATGGCAACCTCGAAGCAATAGTTTTCAAAAACGTGAATTCTATGGGGAAATTTAGACACAAACTGCAGGAAATCTTACTCAGATGTCAAAAATTTGTGTGAAAACTTTAAAAAGTGGTTTGTGAAAAATACCTCAGGTCTACGTTGATTTTGGTATCATAGTGTAATTCAGTTGAGTGTGCCGTTCTTATTTGACGTTTGTCAATTTCTTACATTATTCACGTGTTCAGAGCTGTGTGAATTTTTACTAGAAAGAGTTCGTCGTCTTCCCTCTGATTTTCTGTAACCCACAAAACAAAAAAATTCTGCTGCTTCGTGCAATCTGTTCGTTTTCATTTTTTTTCAAAAATTTGTCGTTTCTGGCATTTTTTTGTTATTTCTGGTGCATAGGAAATTGCTCTTTTGCTGTTTTCATAATGACCAATTGCTGTTTGCTTAAATTTAGTCATTTCCAAGTTAGAGAAAGCGTTATCTGATAGGTTTAAATAACTGAAATAACTGCTTTGCATGCAAAGAACTATATTTCAGTACTTTAAGTTGCACTTTTTGGCGATGTGTTGCAAAAAGTAATGAATAAATTCCATAATAAAATTCAAACGCATAAAAAAATTTATCTCATGAATTAAAGTTTATGTGAGATGACCTAAACGCGGCAGTATTGGCCAATTTTTGGCAGTTTTCAACACTTTTTCTGCGCTGTTAAGGACTTTCGCTTTAATCAAAAGGGAACTAATTTGAGTGTTACCTAACTTAAGAGTTTTTCATTTGAACTACTTCTAGAAAAAATAAAAAAGTAAAGAGGATGTCTCAACAAAAAATTTGATATCCTAAACTACTAAAAATTCAAGAATGGACAATTAACATTTAATAGTGACTCAGAGGGATTTTTATTTTCAGTTTTAAATTTTTTTAATGGTTTTAGAAGCAAAATCTTTTTGCTCTACTATTGATTTCTTCTAAGTTTTTGAACAATTTTACAAAAAACGTCGTTATTTTTGGTTGTACCACTGTGAAAGAATTCGATATGGGAAAGAATCAAGTTGTTCTAGTTTACGGGTACTAAATAAACTTATTGCAAGATTTTTTCCCGTTTATAACTCTGCAATCTTTTCTCGGACCATTCAAAATGCTTTTTTTTTTGATAATTTTTGGAGAAAAATGTTTTGCTTCGATAGAGATAACTTCGGAAAAATAATGTTTAAAAGGGAGTATTTTTTCTTGCTTATCATTAAACTATATCAAACCGTTTCTTGACTAGTAAATTGTTTATTGCTCAAAAAAATCTCATAAAAATGACATTTCTGGACACAAAGTTGATGGGAGATATCTATTTGAAGGTTTAATTTCTGAAGTTTTTGCTGTTTATTTTCTGATGTAATTCAATATTATGACAATAAATTTTGGATTTTTGGACTACATGTTGCAACAATTTTCTTAAGTTCTCATTCAATTCAATGGTTAATTCTTTCCGCTAAAAAGAGAAAGGTGGCAGCAACAAGCTATATCAATGTCTTTTCTTTTCTACTTTTCTTTCAACGGTGCATATAAGGAGAGTTTGGGAATTAAAAAAATATAGTGACTAACAAACTGCTGTTGCGCCAAGTTATGCAAAAGCCACTTGTTGAGTTGGACGATAAACAGAAAACTTATGAATACTTTTTGATTTCAAATTTAAGTGGGAACAAAAAGTCAACACCAAATATCCCTACAAAAAATAGAAAAGGCACTCTTTTTGTCCAGAAAAATGTCATATTTCGGCTTTCTCGAGCTTTTTACCTATGTCTGTGATGAAATATTTTAGGATTATTTATTTTTAGATTTCGTTATTAATTTCACAAGTCAAGAAATTACATATAATAAAAGCTGTGGAGTGGGACAGCTCTTAGGAAAAAGTGATCTAAAAACCTACTCTAATAATAATGCTTCTGCCAAATATATATGCATTAGCTGCAGCTTTTAGTAAAACCTGTCAATTAATCAATTCTGTTGACGCGAAGATACGTCAGTTTTAAAGAGAATTTAAAGAAACAAACAATAACTAAATATATGTTCCTCAATTGACAGTTTTAGCCTTAAATCTTTATAGATTGCCGATATATGGAAAAAATTTCAGGTCTCAAAAGAGTACAGTATATAAATAATTGCGATGCCACTATGTTCTTACTTCCTTTAATTTTCAAAGGCGCGTTTCAAAACTTATTTAGTTTAAAAAAAAGAATTATTCATATTTTTAGAATTTGTATTTGATTTTATTAATCATTTATAAATTTCAAAAGAAGGTAGGTAAACTTCAGCAAATTTTGAGTCACAATTTGGGTGAACATAAGCGTTTTTCACAGGAGTCTTGCATGAAGAGAGAGAGAGAGAGAGAGAGAGAGAGAGATAGAGGGAGAGAGAGAGAGAAATAGAGAATGACTGAAACTGAACTGTTTAAGTTGTCATCTATCATAGAAAATGATATAAACAACGCTGAACAGAGAATGAACAACTTAAAACGGTTTCAAATGTTAAAATTTTTTCATTTTTTACAATTTTTTGTTTACTCAAATTCAAATCCATGAGATTTTGATCATCAATAGATTTAGTTGATGTTTTGAGACAAAATATAGTCCTTCATCGGCATTTTGACAAATTAACAAAGCTTTTTTTCCACCATAAAAAGTTCTAATGGTGATTGCTTAGTGAGAGAAAAAATTAAAAACTCAACATTCAATTTGTTTTCTGGGCGTTTTTATTAAAATTGTTTCAATTTTCATCTCAAAAAAGATGATCTCAGCAATAATTGACTTGCCAATGTTAAGGAGTTCACATGAGACTCGTGAGTTCTGGGAAGTAAAATAACAAAGCAACTCTTCAAGAAAAAGATTAAAAATACTTTACCTGCATGAGACAAAAAAGCCAAAACCTTCTCTTCCATCAGTAAAGTTAATTGCGCTACATTGTTAACGATTATCAAGTTGTTTTCGGGTAATTCCAAGGACTTCAGTTTTTCAAAACAAAAATCAGAAGCTGACCAGATAAATGAAAACTCTCGTTGGATTGATAAATCACTGACAATCTTCTCAAGTTTCGAAACTTCCGTTTTAAATAGTGTTCCCAATGAAATATAAATAACTGGAGTTTTCGAATTTTTGACAAAATGTTCAACTTTTTTATCAAGTTTTTGGTAAAAGTCTTTCTCCGGGAAATAACCAACATGATGAACGTTCGTCTTTTCAGTCATAAAAATTGTACTGGGCGTGAATACATTAGGGGGGCCAAAGTGAATTAAGTTTGAAAATGCGTAAAAATACGAGCTTGGCAGCAGAAACGTAAGACCATAATTTTGAATTTTGGGTTCCATATTAAATTTTTTGTTAATTTCAACAACGATATTGAAAGCAGGGCCTGAGGCTGTTTTATGGTAGACATACGCTATTAAAAATTCCACAAAATCTCCAAAAAACTTGAATGGTTCAGGAACGTAGCTAAGTCTAGGTTGAATATTTGGATCATCTTGCAGCGCCAAAAACAATGTTCCGATATAGCTCGTAACAACTGGAATTTTATGCAACTCTGAAGCTATTGTAGCTCCCAAGAGAGCCCAATCGGCTATCATTACGTCATACGTTCCTGGTTTACTACTCAAACGTTTGTTCACTTCTTGGAAAGCTAAGCCAGTTCCATTTTCAGCCGCGATTTCTCGAAATTGCTTTATGGCTTGTATAGGGTCGTTCACGTCAACTTCCTCCAAAAATATGATCCCGCGATCCAAGCAATCAACTCTGTTTGGTAGCCCATTCTGGATTTTAGCCTGGCAACAATGGCCACTCGTTAAAAAATCCGCAGTATGTCCTCGTGAGAAAAGTTTCCGAATGATGGCTAATGTTGGGGTTAAATGGCCAGTATAACATGTAGATACCACGAGAATATTAAGGGTGTAACTAATCTGTGTTAGAACGAAAAGCATAAAAAGCAGTTGGTACAACAATCGATTGTTTATGAACAGAATAGCCATGTTGTGTACTAATAATGTTCGATGCAAAGTGTTTGAAAGTTTGCTTAAAAGCAAATCTGAAAATCATTAAATGAGATACAATAATAAAATTATGTGGCCTTCAAATTTTGCACTCAAAAGACTTCAAGACAGAAGAAAAACGTATATATGCGACTATTATAGACGCCAAAATGTTTATTGTTCACGGCGACCAAAGTTTAAGAAATTACCATTGATTACGTAAACTCAATACTTAAGCCCTATTAGATTACCTTAATCTATTATGGATTTGTACTTATTGACATGAGTAGCATGGATTTGAAAACGCTCATTTCGAGGCTTCGTTTTGAATTGCATTCAATTTTTTGACGACGCCTAAGATCAAGAAAGTACTACTGTGCTTAATATTTGAGGTTCCAATTTGGTTTGCTGAAACAGCATTTCATTAGAAATCCCCCATTATAAATTACCGATACAATCATGTTCAGAATTTTGAGATCTGAAATTTCTAAAGGAAGCAAGTTCTTCGTATATGCTCAATTGGAGCCAAAGCAAGGGAAAACTATTTAATAAGTGAATCATATAAAACAAAATGCAAAACATGAACACACAAAAATGCAAAACAAACCATAAACCAGCGTTGAAAAAAGTGCGGTAGAGCAAGGAAATTATTGATTTTATAATGTTGAAGCAATATATTCCAAAATTTTACACTTGTTTAAAAATCATCTATAGAAAATAGTTGCAATACTTTTCACATTAATTTTTGGGGACCATGGTACAAAAACTAATGAAGAGTATTATATATTATATTCAGTTCAGGTATACTGTAGCACTGGCGCCAGTCCAAATGAAAGCTCGAGATTGCGAAAAAAATCAAATCATACAAGCACGCACGCACGCTATATTTAGCAGCAATTCTTCATAGCAGAGTCAATTATCTTCATATTGCTTGCTTTATTTATGACGTATAAGATTTAAAAAAATCAAACGTGCAAATTGTGCCGCTTATATAGCCTTCAAAGGCATCGGAAAAATTTAATCTCATATTTGCTGATCATCAAATGGTTTAGATTACAACGGAATTTTTCCAGCCGAAATTATAATTGCACTCAAAAGAAGAAACCCAAAATTTTTCCTCTACAATTCGGTTATCTACAATTCTAGTAGGTAATTTCGCCTGTAATCTACCTAGAAATTGCAGTGATACTCTCCTAGAATTTTGCCAACAAAAAGTTCTCTAGGTAGTTCTACCTGCAAATTGCATGCAAAAATAGCAGAGAGAATTACCTTAGAAATTTCGCCTTGCAGGTGGTTTCTTTTCGGTGCAATACTTTTCAAATTACTTTTGAAGACCGTAGTACAAAATCTAATGAAGAGTATTATATTTTATGTTCAGTTCATGTACACTGCAGTAAGTAAGTCGCAGGCAAACGTACCTAGAACTTTACCTGCAAAAATTTTTGTAGTCAATTCTACCTTCAAACCATTCATGCGATTTGCGCGTTGAATTGCCTAGAAAAATTTTTGCAGGTGAAATTCTTGGTAAATGTGCGTACAAAGTGTCTAGAAATTGAAGGTATTTTCACCGGTATTTCACCTAGAAAAAATTAGCTGCAAAAAAATTTCCAGCTATCTCTATCTGCAATTTTTACATGGAATTTGCAGGTAGCACTACTTAGAACCTCTATTGTAGGTAAAATTCTAGGAAGGTAACTCTGCAATTTCTTGATAAATTGCAGGCAAATTCACATAGAATTGCTGGTAGTTGAGGTTGTTTGCAGGCAGTTTCTAGGTAAACTCCATTGCAGAACAACTTCCTTGCAAATTTTAGTTAAATTTACCGGCAAGTTATAATCAATTGATATGCAAATTCTGATTAGGTATAATTGAGAAACTTTTGTCCGGTGTTCACAGAAAAAAAATCCAAGTCGAACCTTGTTGACCAGAGGACCATTCCAAAGGACCATATAGGACCATGCATAGTACCATGCAAGGGTAATACAGCTGATAGGGCATAATAATTTACGCTGAAGTTTTCTAGTTTTTTGCTCGATCTTAGATTGTAACATTCTAATCATCCATTGAGAAATATTGCCTACCCTTTAATGCATTTTTTGATTATGTTTTCACGTCAAAATCTACGTACCTAATATAATATTTTTTTGAGTTTCCAGGTAACTTCTAGAAAATGTATTCTAGGTAAATTGCACGTATCGTTCTTTGCAAGCAAAGTTGCAAATAATGTTACCTGAAATTTGGTTTACCATCATAAATTGCAGTTAAATTTACCCAGACAATTGTTTAGAGTGTATGCACAAAAAATCATCAAAATAGTCTTACTCTTTGAGTCGAATGGTTTTTACCGCTTGATTTTTTAACAAATCCTTACGTTGTATCAAAACTGTGATCTGTTTATTGTATCTCGTGCAACACTAATCAAAGTCAAAGAAAAAAGAAAACACACACTCACGCACACGCCTACAAAAATTTGCTGAATATTTGCGACGGATGCGTTTAAACATTGTAAGAAATGCTCCGATAAAGGTGCCAAAAATTATGAAAGAAATGCAATAAAAATGCCGTAAAATTATTGGATAAAATTATAGGAATTTCGTTGGAGGCGCTGAAACCCTCAATTTTTTTAGAAATCGCTGACACTTTAATATTACTGCGTATCTGCACCGCATTCTCACATTTTCTGCAAATTTACTTCATAACTTTTAGCAGCTATTTCAACGCATTTCTTACATAATCTAAACTTTAAATGAGCTATATCTGTCTCGCAGCGCATGGTCTTAACTCTAAATTCTCTATGGATAGAACTGATAAAAATTAGTTCAAAAAATGTCAATTCTAGACATTGTAAAAGAAAGAGCAATAGGCTCAAGGATGGGCTGTCTTCTTGAGCATTGGTTTTTTTCCAAAACAGTCAATTGTCATCATCTCATATCTAGGCAAAACGTTTTTAGTCGTTTGCCGAATATGCAGTTTTTTAGGGGCTAGCATATAAATCGTGGTTTTTCAAGTTTGGCTTGTTAATGGCTGACTTGAAATAGTTCAAAGTACTGTTCAGTAGAAAGTACTGTTTTTACTGTACTTTTTCAATAAGAACGGGTAGTAGAATTTTGATGCCGTTTTTCTGTTGAATCAATTAAATTGCGCAAATTTTTCCTGCATTATATGCACTATTTTGACATACAACAGCAAGTTTTTTTTCTAAAATTGGCAATTATCCGCTTTAAATGCAGAGTTGTGATTGATCTAACGATCTTAAAGGTCGAAGCGCTGTTGATAGGCTACATCAAATTTCGATAGTTTAAATAAAGTTTTGAGAGCAGCAAACATTTGATTGATTCAATGCATATTTAAGCGTACACTATATTTTCAGGTAACCACAACTCAGTCAGTTCAGGTAAATAATATCTGAACTACAGTTCAATAAGCTTTCAGGTATCTGTACATCTGAACTTCAAGGGAGCCTGTAATTATAAATAAGAGCCTGTATCTAAATTCTATCTAAGGGAGCCTGTATCTAAATTCAGGCAAATTTACCTGAAATTTTTTATTTTGCATCTGAGGCGAATATCCAACCAGAGCCAATTGTTGTGTTGAGCATAATTGGAGCAAGATGTTGCGGCAAGATCTAGTGACTACCAACGGCAGCGGTGCCGCGGTTAAACCTAGTTAAAAATAGTTCAGCTCAAACTTCAATATCTGCAAAAAGATTTTGAGGAGCATAAAAAACTCAGAACGAAAAAGATTTCAAATTTCAGGCATACCAAGAAGGTTTTTAAATATTGCAGAGGCCAATATTTTCGGAAAACCTTGTGGTTTCATATTCTACTTCTTCTGGAAATCAAATGCTTAATTAACAGAATTTGTTGTGCAGTTCACTTAAACTTAGCTCACTGCGCAATATTTCTTCTTCTTGTGTCGTGTCAATGGACGTTGACTGTTTGAAGGTTCCTCGTGTTAGCCGCTCGTAGTAGAACTTCGGTTTGTTTGATTCCAGTCCACTCCTTGATCTGGTCGAGATGCTGTCTTCTCTGTCTTCCTCGAGATTTTCTGCCAAGAATTTTGGCAGTCATTGCAAGATTCTCCAATCCTTGTTTCCTGATGATATGACTAAAGAAGGATGCCTGTCTCTTGGCTATTGAATTTATCATCCATCGTTTGGTCCCAGCACGCTGCAAAACTTCTTCATTTGTTACCTCGTCTGTCCATATGATTTCAAGATTTCTTCTCAAAAACCACATCTCCATTGCCATCAGGGTTTTATTGTCTGCTGTCGTCAGAGTCCATGTTTAACTGCCGTAGAGGAGAATGGGTTCAATATATCATCTAAGGATTCGTAGTCTCAGTTTCATGTGCATCTTCAGATTCGCTAATACGCTTTTCATATCAGAAAAAGCTTTCTTCGCCTCTGCTATCTTTTGCTGGATGTCACATCTGCTTTTGCAATCACACGTCAGGAGTGATCCAAGGTAATTGACACGGTCAACTGTTTCGAGTGGCAGGCCGAAACAGATGGATAGTTACCTTCTGATCAGTGTCTTTGCTGAAAATCATAAATTTTGTCTTCTTGCAGTTGATTTCCATCCCAAATTTAATCAGATCCAAAAGATTCTTCATTGGTTTTTCGGAGGCAGCCGTCAAGACAATGTCGTCCGCAAATTGGAGGTTGTCACTTTTCTTGTTCCTACTCTTTACTTCGACAGTAGCTTGATGTCGACTGGGGGTGTCCTGTCTACCAACACCTTTCCTGCCGGGCGCGGCATCCTTCTGGATTCTTTTTACGCCGTTTCTCGCTTGACTTTTAAGGCCATTTAAACTTCTTGGCATTTTACTGAAGTAGGTTGCCATTACTTTCCTCAGCCAGAGCCTCGTTAGCTCAACCTGCCTAGAGAGACCAAGCGTACCATTCCAAATGAACGGCGTTCAAAAAAACAGATCAAATACTTATCAAGTGATTTTTTCTCCGACAAATATTTATCAACTGATTTTCTCTTGGACGCGATCAATTGATTGAGCTTCTCAGAGTTTGTACTAAAATGCTGTCAATTTTTGTATCTTTTTGTAGTCACCAAAAAATTAAAAATTTTGTGGATTATTAAACTTTATCTTGCTGCATAAAAAATTTTAAGCCCAAAGCCAACTCTTTAAAACAATGAGGTTATTTAAATTATATAAAACCATTATAGTATTTATAAATATTTTTATAGCAAATATAAGGGATGTCATCGGCCCAGGAGGTTCAAAATATATGCAAATGTATATAAATTGAGTGCATGCAAATACTGTCTACTTTAAAGGGAGATCATCTTCTTCTTTATAGCAGTCACCTTTTGCAATCTACTCTCGTGAATTTCAGACCAACCTCTTGAAATTGTTGTTTTATTTGTGAGACAGATTCTTGAGCCCGTATTTGGTATTCCATGACATTGCCTGTGTTAGGCTTTGCTGTTTGTTTTAAGAAAAATGCTGTCAATTTCATCGGACCAATAAAATAGTAAACACCACCACTATACAGTATTCATTGACCTGTAGTTTTGGTTGCTAGTCATCGATGCCGTATTGTAAGCAACAAAAATACACTGCTGAAAAAAAATCCGCGAACTCAATAAAAAAGTCTAAAACCATTTTTAGAGAATTAATCATTAAAAAAACCCAGGTTATTTTAAAATCGTATGTCTTCATTTTTTCCTCAATTAACGCATATGATAAAAAAGCTGAGTTTTTCTCAAAAATAAGCATTTTTGGCGTAAATTAATTGAAATTGTTTTTTACATCTACTGCAGTGCAGCAATGATTTATTATCATATAAGCAGTCAAATATTTAGGAAAGAAAATTATTATCACACAAACAAGAAGTTAAGTACTTTGAACACGTCACTTCTTTTTGTTTCCTTGAAGGAATTAAAAACCCTGCATTTTATAATTGGTAACAGAGCAATAATGAAGATATTGGGGACACTCAGTGGTTCATTATTTATGAATTTGAACTCCTAGTCCAAATTTGACAATATTCTGACGAACTCTTGCAAGACCGTTAATAAATTATACATAATCAATCTTGCTGCTAGAAAACTTCTGCTAGATCTGCTAGGTCCTTTTACAAAACCGTATATTAAATTTTATACTAAGGTCTTGTAACGAGTGGGCGAGAAGAACGAGCTCGTCTGATCATTACTGATTGTTGTCTGCGTTTGTCTGGGCCACCTTATCAACGAGGTAAAAGGGGATAAAAGAGTCATAGTCTGCTGATGGTTGATTATTGACTGGATAAGGTCTAATGATTACATAGGTTTGTACATGACATATGTTGTCGCCAACTTAACCAGACACCGATCATCGGCATAGCTTTGTTGGTTCTAAATGTGTTCAGTTGTCGTGTGTACCTGAAACAGAATAGAGTGCTTTTTATGTGTTTTCAAATAGAATTAAATATGAGATTTTGTGTTACACTTAAAAATACATCATATTTGTTAACTGACACTTCCGCATACTTTCCCAACTTTTTAATTTTATAACATAACAAGTTACGTTAAATGGTGATATTGTTGTGCAAAACATTTTTTTTTGGTTATTATATAGCAGAACGTTACGAAAAAAATAATGAAAATTAAGGTAAGGATCTTTTCGACAATTGGCCCCCCTTTTGCAAAAGGGGTGCTTATTCTTGAATAGAATTTAAGCGAGCCATTTATTAACCAATCAGAGATGACTAATAACTTTCCACGCATGCATGCACATACTGTGTTAAATTGAATAGAATAAAATACGCCATGGTACGGCAACTAGCCGAACCAAATTACAAAGCGAAAAGAATTTCCGACTGGCGGGTCGGTGGGCGCGCTTCACGCGCGTCGCGGCTTTGCCGCAATAACCGACCCGCGATTTCCGGATTACATCCCACAGCGCATGAGAGGCATGGCCTTGAACAGTGGTTCGCAATTGTGCTTAAATTATTATTCGGCTACCTAAACTGTAGGCCAAGTAATATCGTGGTAAAGTATAGCACAGAAGGGGTGGCGATTCTCTGCTAGGTACCACTGGGGGGGGCAATTGTTGAAAAGATCCTAAGGTAATTTTACCTTAACAAAGTTAAGTTTAATTTTTACCTTATCTCAAGTAAAGGTAAAGATAAGGTAAACTTTACCTTAACTTTACCTTATCAACTGTTTACCTTAACTCCGTTCAGGTAAATTTACCTTAACTTTATTTATTATGTGTCGATGTAGATATGTATTTAGATTCAGATTGTAGAATGTATTTTGTTCCACGAATTGCATTATCATTAGCACAAAAAAACGTTTTATAATTATCATCACAACAGTTAGTTGTCGAGTGAGATCTTACTCCTTCACTACAGTCGAATCAGCACTAAACTCTATCCGGAAAATCAGAATGTTTGTTTTTGTGCCAATTATCAGACTCAATATAGAGAATTTGAGCCCCTTTTCAAAAATATAATTGTTCAAATCACACTTATATCCTATTTTTATAAATCCAATATCTATAAGTTTTGGCCGCCAACAAGACATACCTACTGAAAACTCACAATGTTGGTACAGCACCTTGATCAGAAAACACCATCAGGTGACACGCAACTTCCCAGGACCAAAATGAAAATGAGAGACAAAAAGAGGATGAAACAATTATTACTTTTTGAGTTGCGCACTGCAGCCCCAGATCGTTTTGAGTCGCGCACGGGGAGTGTGTGACCCACTTCGGTCGCGCACTGAGGGTACCGTGACTGACACTTTTATCTGTTGAAGTAGCGTAGCAGTAATAATTGTTATAATATATTATTGGCAGAAAAATAGTCAACATTCTCATTTTATTTATATTGTTTTCGGGTTCTTCAGCAAATAAAGTTATTCCAAACAATTCATCATCAAAGCTTGGTCCTAAGCGTGGTCTTTGATGCCCATCAACTAAAATTGGGAAGGGCTCCCCAAAAGACAGTCCCTTGGGGTTTAACTATCTCGCTTTTTCTGGAGGGACTGGGCGTTCATCGGTTAGGCCTCTTGGTTCTGAACAGAAATTGTAGACATTGGAAAGGTTTCTGATCGACAATACAAATTGTGGAAAGAGCTCTGTTCAGACTATCCAGACTCTTGGCGGGGCTCTGAAAAGACCGTTCATACCTTAGCTAATGCCCTAATTAGACCGTACAGACTCTGGATGTGGTCTTGATCAGACTATCCAGATCCCAGATAAAATTGCCAGACTCTGTGAAGCGTTCGCGGTTTACACCCCGTGCGCGACACAAGTTGGTCTGATCAGAGCTGGCTGGGGTCACGCATGTCATTCTGGGTCATGGAGGAATTTTATGCTCAAGGTGGTTAACACTTCAGCAATAGAGATTGCTTTGATGGTCAATTTTGCAATTTTAATTATAGAAATCTAATCTTATTTTGCGTAATTTTAATTAAGATCTTGTTTCATCTCATCATAAATATAATAATTGATTGAATGGAAATACTCATGATAGGTTCCGGGTGCATTGGCGAAAGTAATTCATTACGTGGTCAGTGTCGTTTTTTTTTCATTAAATTTACTCGTTTTTGCCACTATTCTCCCAGGTCAAAATTTTTAAGATTCTAAGTTTCACCAGGACTACCTTACATTAATCACGATTGCGTTGAAGAAACATGACGTCTATTCCAAATTCTTTCAAGCCAAGTTTATGCAAAGTTGTCATCTAGTCGACCTGTTAACGTTCCATTGGAAGATTTAATTTTGATCATAAGTAGAAATTTGATCATAATCAGTTGATCATTTTGTTTTTAATTATAGTTTTGAAATACATTTTGAGAATCAAAATTAACGATTATATTGTGTTTTACACATTTGATTGCAAGCTGAAGCCAATCACAAAAAACTGATAACCGAAAAAAAATCAATACAGATCATCTGCAATGAAATTTCTGGCAATTTTAGTTCTTCCATTCTTTATTGAGATCTTTCATGAGAACTTATTGCAAAAATTTTTATCCGGCACCTTAAATTGGGCTAGTATTTACCCCTAGAGCCATCTCAATTTTAACTCAAAAACTCTGTATAAAAAGATTATTTATGTATAACCTTCGAGATTGGTCTTGACTATATGGCAGCAAATTGACCAAAAAGCAGTTAAAATCAGTAGAATAGCATTTCAAAGATAGAATATGATTTAAAAGATTTTAGTTATTTTGTCTGATAACATTCAAATCACAGAATTCAATGAAAAAATTTCAATATATGTCAGAAAAAATCGGGCAGAAACCATTGTAGAAGTCTAATGAAACTCGAAAGTTTTTGTTTACAGCGAAATACTGATTCACAGTCTGATGTAAATAATCATTTTGATAATCATTTCGTTTGTTCTCGAATTTGTTCAATCTTGTTTTTCTTGACTTTTCACATTCATTTTTGATGCAAAGCAGATACGTCGACAACACAAGTAAAGCAACCATATAAGTAAACAAATAGTGGCCATGAATATTGTCGAGTAATAAACCAATTGTCCTTTGTAAACTTGTTCCATATTTAGAAGTTTCGGCGCATCGACAACTTTTATTTCCCCGCTGGCTACTTTTTCAACGATGTCTGCCGCTTTTTCGTACCCTCCCAATGACATCATAAATTCTTTGCTCTTTTTCAATCGTTTCTTGCAATCAGAGTAAATTTCGGGAGAGAGAAGCTGAGCTAATTTTGAAGTTATCTCGTCATGTGTCAGTTTGGCCAACGGCAGTGCCATTTTCTCCCGGACTAAATGGTCAGCGTTCGCTGGTTGGTCAGCGAAACCAGGAAAGACCAGCATCGGGGTCTCAGCGTGAACGGCCTCGGCAACAGAGTTTCCACCTAAATGCAGCGTATATGAAATAGTAGACTGACCTGAACGGTGTCTAAGCTTGGAATGTTTTCCAAAACAATTATATATCTAAACGATCATTAACTTATTTAATTAAATATTGTAGTTCAGTTGAAACGTGTCGTTCCTAATTCAAAATCGGAAAAGCTTGGACTTCAATAACTATAGTCATTGCGAAACCTATTTCCCATAATGAAAAATATTTTCGTGCGGATGTTTGTCAACTTTCTCTTCTTTGTTTTCCTAAACAAATAAAAAAGTGTACTGTTGTGTACAATATGATCGAACTTTTCTATTTTTAGGTCGCTTATGGAAATATTTCGTCAATTCTGATTCCTATGAAATTGCTTTTTCAAGTTTTGAAGACAAAATTGAAGCTCGCGTCGTTTTTAGTTGTTTGCTTGTAAGAGAAAATATTGCCAGATCAACAATTAATAACAACTGCTTTAAAAGAAATGAGCAGTTGTTTAATAATTTGATGTACATTCTCCTATTCTTTAGTGTTGCAATAATTAAAGAAAAAGTACCCATTGAAATTCAAGATTGAAAAATTTTGATGTTCCTTACAAGTTAACGTGACATAAATTATCATCCAATTTCGGAACTTTTGACAAAATTTGGCATCGCCCCGTTGAAAAATTTTACGTAGGATTTCAAAATTAAAAATTGAACAAGTTTGGGCCCTATCTAGATCTACACGCTTTTAAATTAAAAAACTCTGAGCGGCAGTCTTAAAATAGAAAATATGTCGCAAAAATTTTAAAACCCTCTAATAATTTTATTTTTTTTTTGAAAAATTGTGGTCCACAGGAAGCCAAAGTTCAAGGCAAACAAATAGAATTTAAAATTAAATAACAAAACTCTTTTTGCCATTAGGTTTTTGTACCCATTTAAAGGCAAATTGTTTTGCTCTATAATGATTTCCTCAAAACTTTTGAACAACTGCTGTTTGTGAAGACAAACTCTTTCTTTTGAGAGGAAAATATGTGTTTTTCTCGCTACCGAGTTTAGGAATAATCTTGCTGCCAATCTTTTTTTTCAAATTAACATCATATCTGGGACCTCTGCTCATCCAGGTAGAGGGAAAATTCGTTTCCACTTCAAGTTGTTTTCCATCCTAAAAGTGTTTCCATCTTCTTTCTAACGTAAGAAAATTGAGATGGCTTCCAGGAAAAAATTATCAAGAGGAGATAATTTTATTATTAGCATATTATTCAACTATGTAAAAATGTTTCTTGAATCGTAATTTGGGTTGTTTCTTAAAAAACTCAATTATGAAAATGACTGTTCTGATACAGTGTTGCAGTTGGGATAGTTTTGTGACAGTTCAGTTTTTACGATATATTTTCGAATAAAATTCAATATTATCCAGGTTAAGTTAATCTGGAAAATTTTGTTTATTTATTCGACTTGTTATGTTTGTGCTTTTTGGATAACAGATTACATTTTTCTACGTGCTCATTAAATTGTTAAAAAAACCTTTTCAGTAAAAATTTACAAAATTTTATGTTCATATTCATGTGTCAAATTATTTGACGCAAAAAACGACGCGAAAGTTGTAATTTTAAGTAAGAGAACAAAAATGACGAGAACGTATAATGTTATCTATTTTTTATCAAAAGATTGTCCATGTAAGCATATTTCGAGCTTGAGACGATCAATTTAAAAAATTGTTGCCAAATATGCCTTTAGTAGCTATTTATTTCTGTAGAACTAAGAGGAAAAATATAGTCTAAACAGGAGGTTTAATTAAGGTAATATTTATCTCAAGTATCATATTCCAGCTGATAGTACTAAACATGAAATGAACATGGAAAACCGAAAACTTCCGATCTCACATTGAAACAGACATACCCGTGTTGATGACACTATATACATACATATATATATATATATATATATATATATATATATATATAAATATATATATATATATATATATATATATATATATGTATATATATATGTATATATATATATATATATATATATATATATATGTATATATATATACATATATATATATATATATATATATATATATAGATATATATATATATATATATATATATATATATATTTAATTATATATAAATATATAATTTGATGAAGTTTTATGCTCTTGTTTTAATTGTTTTATCAGCTGGCAGACAATTTGCTCAGAGTTTCACAATTTTGCGTTTACAATGGAATTAAACGTATCTTAAAACGTTCGTCGAAATGATTTTCTTATCGTTCAGGTGCAATTTTTGAGAGCATTCAGTCAAAATTTATTCCGACAAGAGGTTTCTAATTTATTGGATTGAGAGAAAAAATTGAAGAACATTTGAAAATCAACAGAATCCCATAGAGTTTTAATTCGACCGATAGTAATCGAATAGGAACTGTTTCATTATTTTGAAAATTTTCACATTTTTTTGCTTCAGCTAACTCAAGTACATAGGATTTTAGTAATTTTGGGAGTTGTTTATTGTCTCGACGAAAAAAGCACCTCATGAGCTTGACAGCACAGTACGTATCGTAACAATTTGTTTCCGACCTAAAATTTTTCTTTTTTGACTGCTTGTAGAGAAAAAAATTTAACATCTCTAAATTAAATTTTGTTGTTTCTGAAGATTTTCATTTAATTAGTTTCAATCTCTATCTGCAAAATTGGTCAGCGATAAAAGAATTGCCATAAAACAGTCATTTCGGAACTCATTTTTCTATAAATTTAAGTGGTTGCACAACGATTCCACAATATGATAGAAAAAGAATAAAGAACGTTACCTGCATGCGACAAAAATGCTACAACCTTCTCGTTCATCAGTAACGTTAATTGCGCTACATTGTTAACTATTATCAATTTGTTTTCGGGTAAACCCAACGACTTCAATTTTTCAAAGTAAAAATCAGAAGCTGACCAGATAAACGAGAACTCTCTATGGATTGATAAATCACGGACAACTTTCTCGAGTTTTGAAAGTTCCATTTGAAATAATGTTCCCATTGCAATATAAATAACAGGAGATTTTGAATTTTCAACAAACAATTGAACTTTTTTGTCAAGTTTTCGGTAAAATTCTGCCTCTGGTAAATAACCAACTTGATGAACATTTGTCTTTTCATTCATAAAAATTTTACTGGGCGTGAAAACATTCGGAGGACCAAAGTGAATTAAATTCGAAAATGCGTGATAATACGTGCTGGGCAGCAGAAACGTGAGTCCATAATTTTGAATTTTGGGCTGCATATTGAATTTTCTGTTAATATCGACAACGATATCAAAAGCAGGACCCGAAGCGGCTCTATGATAAACATAAGCTGTGAAAAATTCAACAAAGTTCTCGAAAAATTTGAAGGGTTCTGGTACATAAGACAGTCTAGGTTGAATACTTGGATCATCGTCCAACGCGAAAAACAAAGTTCCGATGTAGCTAGTAACAACGGGAATGTTATGCAATTCTGCAGCTATCGTTGCACCCAAAAGAGCCCAATCGGCCATCATTACGTCATACTTCCTCCGATTACTGTTCAAAAAGTCGTTCACTTCTTTGAAAGCTATGCCTGTGCCATTTTCAGCTGAGATCTGCCGAACTTGCATTATGGCTTCAATAGGGTTGTTCACATCAACTCCATCCAAGGTAATAAATCCGCGATCCGAACAGTCAACATTGGTTGCCAGCCCATTCTGAATTTTAGTCTGGCAACAATGTCCACTCGTTAAAAAATCCGCAGTATGTCCTCGTGAGAAAAGTTTCCGAATGATGGCCAATGTTGGGGTTAAATGGCCAGTATAACATGTAGATACCACGAGAATATTGAGGGCGTAATTCAACCGAGTTAACACGAAAAGTAATAAAATTAGTTGATACAACCAGCAACTTTTTAGCAGCAAAACAGCCATATTGTGTACTGTTGTTGTTCGCAAAACTTTTTGACAGTATGTAAAACGAAAAACATGCAAATCAGTTTTATAAATAAATCAGTATTATTTAATGCCAAAATTATTTGTCCTTCAGATATTGGACTGAAAAACACTTTGAGTACCACCAAAATAAAACAAGAATGCAGAAGCCACAAATATAAACTGTTGGTTCTCGGCGAACAGCTAAGAAATTACCAAAACTGACTATAGAAACTGAAATATGAATACAAGCTGAATTGAGAATGCACATTTTGCTAGAGCTTCGATCCGAATTGTATCAATTTTCCGACGCTTTGAGCTGAAGAATGGACTATGCGCTAAAAGTACGAAGTTCGTAGTCTATTTGCTTAAATTAAACATTGCTCAATTAAAAATATGATGATCTCGTTACAAATCTTTTGAATTTCTAAATAAGGCCAGCAGTTTGTAAAAAAGTTAACCTAGAAGCCAAAAAGAGCTAGGAATTGGATAGGGGCATCAAATAAAATTAATATGAAGAAAACGTAGAAAACAAAAAAGAAACAAATCCTCCAAAATAGGCCGACGAATACACACACACACACGCACGCACACACACACACACACACACACACACACACACACACACACACACACACACATACACACACACACATACACACACACACATATATATTTATGAGGTAGAGGAAAAGATTTTAATGTATTTAGCACAAGAAAGTCCCGTGAGACAAGCTTAGAGTTTTGAGAACTTTGTCTCCTATGAGAGCTGTGGCTGTCTCTCTAGTCTCGATGTTCAAAATCGATATGCAGGCGATTATGCCGTGCGCAACGAAACTACTCCAGAAAATCCTGATCGGCAGCCCAACAAGCAGCAAGAGCTCCAGGATAGGGGCTCCACATTGCAGGGAGGGGCCATCGCAAAGATTGTGAAACCATTTTTTCCCTCCAAAAAGACGTGGTGTGCCAATTGATCGGTTTTGGTTGTCTGCGATTCGTTTGCCCGAGACAAGTGGCATCCTTGTGGTCGGAGGTGGAGCCCTCGTTGAATTTAAAATTACCAATGAGTAATGAAATGATCCATGTCTTTGTCTTCGTGATTGGCGTTCTGGAAATGCTATTCTTGTTTAGTATCATTGGAAGCGTGTTTTGATTATATTTTGAGTATGCATTGGAGGTATCTCCGATGGTTTTGTTGGTTTACCCTATGTTCACGAAGATTTTGTGTTTCAGCGTTGTGTTCACTGTAGGTGATGAGAACAATGTCCCGTCGTCGAGGAGAGTAAAAATGAAATCAAAACTCACTGTATTGCTTGCATTGGTATCCATTGGTTGAGGGTGTACTTTAGAATCTAGGTTTATCTGTTGGTCGGGAGGAAACATTTTAAAAGATTTGTTTGGTACTGCTCTACTATTCATCATGAAAGGGTGATTCTCTGCATCAAGATTTGTTAACGTAATGTTTGGTTCATTTCTTCGGGTTTTGAAAAATTCTGAGAAACGTATGTTGCAAATACATAGACATGGGTAAACCAATCTGGATATATATCTGACCTTTGGCCAAATTTTTCTAAACTAAGTTAAAAAAAAATCTGTGTTCCTAACGTCTCTGCTTCAGTAATTCTGTTTCAGTGACTAATCTTGAAACCTCTAATTCCTTCACAAACTATTTATGTGCACTCTCAGCTTTAGAATTGATAGTGATCATGTTACGGGAGATTGTCAAACGTTTAAGAAAGAATCGAAATAAGATTTTAAAATTGGTCGTTTGGATTGGCAATATGATATCCATTTTTTGTTGCTGATTGAATTTTTGTTAAATTTTGGAAAATAGTCATTATAGAGTTTTCTATACAAAAAAGTGCGGGTTACCTAGAGAGTGGGGAAGAAAAATAATCGTTAGGGTTGCGCCTAAAATTTTAACTAAATAGCTTGTAAAAGCAATTCAAGCGATAAAGGCAATTTTTCTGCAATAGAAATAAAGTTGTTTTTCCTGCCTACAGTAGTGGCATTTTAATTGTTATACTGCCTTTATTAGTTAACCGAATTTTTTCGCCTGCAAAACTTTGGCCATTGAGAATGGCTGCTTTTCCTCATGAAGTGTTGATTCTTTTGTGATAAGTAGTGCAAATCTTTTTTTTGCAAATAACCTGGGGGAAAAAGATTCTTTTGAAGTTTTGTACGTGAAGTAGAGTGGGCGTTTTATTTTGTTATAACTTTTGGATTCATCTATACCTGTTTTAGAGGACTGTGCCCATTACCTTTGAGTCCGTTTTTATAATTGAGATTTCAATAAGATCCTATCCTTTTATTTATACCTACTTCCGAGTCTTTTTATGGTTAGACTTTGCAAATCATTGGTCAAACTTGTTAAGGTAGACCCTCAATATGAAGAATTTTTACAACCTTAAAGACTCGACAGAGAGCGCTACTTGTTTCTGCCTGCAAAGTAGACTTATATAGCTCTAAAGCAGTTATCGGCTCTTGGAAAGAATGTAGGTAAACTAGATTTATAACGACGAAAAAAATTATGCTGCCGAAATCCTTTACAGATGGTATAAATTTATTTGAGATTGACTGAATAGTAAAAGCATATGAAATTTTATGGAATAGAGTACTCTTGGTCTGTGATTGGTTGAGAAATCACCAAATGGACTCCTTCCTTGGGATAAGCTGAATTTCTGATTTAAAGCTTTGATGATCTCCATCCAGCTCCTTCTCCCGTGAAAAGAAATCTTGAAAAATCCCGCCCTATGCTTAGGCAAGCAAAGATAGATTCTGAAAGGAAATGATTTTCAGAAGAAACAAAAAAAACTGCTGTAAATTCGGAATTAATTTTTTTGTTTTGTCTGATTAAGGCATATACATTAATCTTGCTATGTCAGTTATGAGTAGATAGATCTTGACTATTTCTCTGTTTGGTTGGGCTTATTGAATCTTGGATACCAGTTTATGCTAAAGAGCTGCAAACAATTAAATTTGAGGTAATGGTGTTTAAGGCGATAGTGTACGTTCTGCGGACAACAATACTTCAGATTGTGATTTTTCGAAAATTTCGATAATAAACTAGCTTCATCACGCTCTCTGAGCATGTCGATATTTTCGTAAAATGGAGAATGTCGATTTTCTCGGGAAAATTTTAATTCGTTCTCTGATCTTAAAATTAAATGTATTAATAGAGATAAAAAGAAATGCGGTGCAATCTACTTTATGATAAAGGTAGAAGGATAGGGAAATATCTTTTTTGAGTATATTTTCTTTGTATTATTTAGTTTGAGCTGTTTTCATTCTTCGGTACCCTTTTTATACCTTCCTTGTCAACTCAAAATCAGATTTGAAAGTCGGTGAAAAGTTTTTTATTCAACAGAAGTGAAGACAGAATGCTTAAAATTATCCTGGCAGAAAAGCCAAACAATCTTTAAGGGCTATCGAAGTGACTCGGTCTATTATAGAACAATCGGCATATAGCATGATAGCTCAAAAACAGAAAAAAAAGCTGAACATTGATTAGTCGGTAATCTTCGAACATAAAATAATCAGGGATGCATTCACTTCGAAATTTCAGTTACAATAACTCTGGTGCTGCTACTATGGAACGCTGAAACTACATGCAAATTCAAATCACATTTTTGCAAAAAAAAATATGGAAATTAATGAATTCGGGGTTTATAAACACGAACAACCAAATACCTCAGTTGTCTCCTCAAATACCCCAAATTTCTGACAACGTAAATTTAATTACCATTCAGCAATCTAAGCTATACCCCAGCTAGATTACAGTTTGTTACACCAGTGCTAAGAGAAAACTCAATTACGTGACAAACATTTTATAGAGGCTTTTATATTGGAGCTCGTGAAAACTTGGGCAACAGAAATTGTTCGGATCAATTTAGAAAGTTTTGGTAATTCACATTAAAGACCACTTTCTAATACCTTCATAGCAGAACTTTTAATCTGGCACCTTGAAATATATTATTTCAAGATTTGCCAAAATTAGTAGGGTTGAAAGAAATCCAGAAAATAGTTCATATTGAGGAAGTATAATGAAAGTCAAAAGTTTTTGCTAAAAGCTGAAAACATTGGTCCCCAGTCTCAAGTAATCAATGAGGCAGTTCTGTTCCTTCGTTTGTCGTCATCAGCGAAAATTGAATATTAAACTCAAAATTTTCATTCTTGTTTTTCCTGACTTTTCGCCTTCATTCTTGATGCACTGCACATTCGTCGAATACACGAGGAAAGCAACCATATCAGCACGCAAAATGTAATTATAAAAATTGTCAGGTAATAAACCAACTGCCGATTGTAAAGCCGTTCCAAATTTAAAAGTGTAGGCGCGTTAACAACTTTTATTTCACCACTGGCTACTTTTTCAACAATGTCAGTCGCTTTTTCATACCCTCCCAATGACGTCATGAATTCTTTGCTCTTTTTCAGCCGCTTTTTGCAATCAGAATAAAATTTGGGAGAGAGAAGCTGTGTTAATTTTGAGGTTATTTCATGATGTGTCAGTTCGTCCAAGGGCAACGCCATTTTCTCACGGACTAAGTGGTCTGCGTTTGCTGGTTGATCGGCGAAACCAGGAAACACGAGCATTGGGGTCTGAGAGTAGACAGCCTCCGCAACTGAGTTTCCACCTAAATGCAGTCAGTTCGAAAACATTTGGATTCGAATAGAGTTCATGAGCATTGTTTGTTTGCAAAACTTTGTATGTTAAAAGAAAAGTGTGTAGCAGAGGCTGAGATTTGGCTATTTTAAGTCTATTTGTGTTTGAGAAAAGCGTTATTCGTGTCTCAAATTAATCGTTGCTTCAAAATCTGATGCAGCCCCACAACAAGTTAAACACAACGATATAAAAAAATCTCAAATTATTTCAAAACTATAAATATTAATTAATTCTAAAAAATCATAGGGCAAACGATCGAGACATCAAAGTATTTTGTCTATTTCAATTGTTTGTATAAATTACAGGATGATCAAAAACAAAAATATTATAGTGCCACAGGTTTAAAAAGTTTCTGTCGACTGGTAAATGCAACGATTTTTGGAAAAAAACACCTGGATCACTGTTTAGCATAGAAAGAAAGTATGATTTGAAGTAAAGAGAAGAGTAGCGTTGAAAGTTAATATTTTAGATCAAAAAGACCAACTTTTTAGTGGTGACTGTGGTTTGTTTTGTCCAGTTTAAATTACGTACAAATAGCAGTTTCAGGCAAAAAAACTCTAGCGGCAATTTTTAATTTTTTTGTAAAATATCTAAAATTAACATTGGGCGGTTTAAATCAATAACAAGAGTTTTGTTAAATGAAATAGGAACATTTGCCATTTTCCATATCCTAAATTGCAGCACTTTTAACTGAACTTTGAAAAAGTTAAGCTTAATATTCTTCATACAAAATTTATATAAGCTCAAAATTATGTTTTGAATTAGGCAAGATATTTAATCTTAGGTCAGTGAAGTGTATGTTTTTAATCATTATAGGTTTCACCTCCTCGAGGTTTTGATCACAATTTGTCGATATCGTAAGAAACACTAATTTCAAAAAATGACATATAAATAAAAAATTTACCATTTATTGATTTTTATTTTAGTTAGTGTTTTCTTAACAAAAAGTTAAAATCAAAACAAAATGGGCTTCATATATCCGTTTTTCTTCCTGAAACAGAAAATTAAAGGGATAGGAGGAATATTTATGCTTCTATATAATTATATATTCATATACATATATGTATATATATATATATTTATATATATATATATATATATATATATATGTATTTATATATATATATATATATATATATATATATATATATATACATATATATATATATATATATATAAACATTTAATATACTTATTTACATATATCTTAAAAGAATACACAGTACAATTAATGAACATATATTTATCATACTTATAGAATCTGAATATTTGGAGTGGATGTTTAACCCTATTTACAATTCCACAATTGTTCCTAGAATCTATCTTTAGAGAAAACTAATGGGCTGGATAGTAACTTCACAAACCTACTAATCTTAATTAGACTAATGGCTTATAACAGGCGCTCCGTTCAAGCCCTAAAGAAAGTATTTTGACGTGTAGAGCTCGTCAGTGTTCACTCCACAACCCAACCAGACGAGTTTTAACCAACTTGATAGAACGTTAAGACATTGCCCATCAGGTAATTCAGGTTACTGCAGACCGTTTTAATTGTCTACTTGATTCACCATTCCATACAACATGGGTTGACTTAACTTGCCAAGCCTTCTACGAGCAGGCAGGCCTACCCTCAGAGTGACTTCACAGTGCGGTCTCCTGGAAGGAGCTTGGCCGATTAATACTCTCAGAAATCAATCGTCTGGATGTTGTCCTGGACTCGGTGCTGTCCTCCATTTCGTTAACCTAACTTAACTTAATTATTGATTGGCTGATCACTACTTTAATAGTCACCAAACTAATTTAAATCCAAAAAATTGAAGCTAGACTGAGTATGATTTCAGATCCTTACAGATGTATTGTGAAGTTACTAAAGTTGTACAATTACGCTGTTGGTTAACAGAAAATCGAAAGAAACGATTAAGTTTTATCCTGTCTTAATTATTACAAGGCTATGATGCCTTTAGAACAACTAGTTACAAATGCCTATGATTGCCAAGTATTGAAGTGTTTAGCAAATACCTACTAGATACCAGTTTAAGCTCTACTAAGTTATAAGAAAAGGTCTAAAAAGAGAAAGTAGTTGAAAATTTGCTGAGTTAATTTAACGACATTATAGTTACCAGAGTATACCAGTTTCAATCAAAATCTACAATTCTATTACAGCGACAGAGATCTGTTAACTCACTCGTCGAATCAAATTACTACACGAAATTCACTATAACAACAATATAGTTAATTTCCGAATAGTTTTGTTACACAACACGCAACACAACAATTATTCGCAAACATTGTTCTCCTCGAATTGGCTAAAATCGAGCCATATATATACTGCCTATCTATGTTTGGTTAAGATAGTTTAGTCCTATTCTTACCAAAAGCTCCTAATCTTTGTGTGAAAAATACCTTTTTGGGAAAAGTCTTCAGAAGGTCATTCATGACTTTGATAACCTAGGCCCCTAATTTGGGTTTCTAATCCAATATTACGTGGGTGAGAATTTTGGTGTTCAATCTATGATATAATCTTTATCAGAGCCAATATTTACTTATTGAACCGTTCTCATCAGTTTAAATTTCTTCACCATTATTATCTTTGTACAGTTTCAAATTTAGAAATCGCTTTTGTGTTGGGAATAATTCAAGGTCAAATTTAATTTGGTTCTTTTCCGAAAAACGCTTAAGTTTAACTTTCCATTCCTACAATACTTATATATAGATAAAAATTGGACAATTCTTCCTTAAATAGTGGAATGGAGTATGTCCTATTTAAGGCCGATGTTTCATATAGAAAAGTTCAATGATTATATAAACTGGAAACAGATTCTGGCTTTAGCACATATGGTAGTGTCTTAAGAATTACGATTGAGTCTTTTTCTTTGGCTTAGGAGAATCCAGTCGTGCTTCTGCCGAGACAACCAAAACTTTATCGAAGTGAGAAACTTTCTGCAAAACCTTGCAAATTTTAATATTATTATGTCGTCTGATTACAAAATTCTGAGACTTCACTTCAGTTCTTATGTTTTTTTTGATAATGTATCAGATCTCACGCAATAAAAAGTTCCTTCTGAAAAATATCACCAGCTAAAATTTCATGCTTCTCAACTAATTTCATCGTGTTTGATCTCATAAGCAAGTAATAACTAAATTTGCAGCCTTCAAAAGTGTTTCACAGACAAAGATCAAAAACAGAAACTTAGATTGTATACAATGAAGTTCATTAGTGCAAAGCAACAGGGCTTCTAAGAATAGTGAATAACCGCTACATAGAATTTCCGAAAACAAAATCAAAACTAATAGTTCTTGATATCTTAGTAGATAAAAACATATCAGGACAAGTCCTAAAATAGAATTCAAACAATTGAATGAAAAATTCAAAATTACTGTAGCTGACCAAGAAATCAATGAACCAAGCCAGCCAAAACACAAACAAAATCATCTCAAAAAATTGAGAAACTAAAACAATCAAACAAACTAAACAGAAATACACTCATTACTAAAACTCTTGAAGCTTCTTTTCCCTTAGGCAAAATTTCACCCCTTTAAAAAACATGTTTCAAAATATGTTCAAGACCGTTTTTTAAATCGATCCAGTATTATATCTGCATGACCTGAAAAAATTCATTGGCCCTTGAAGATCGATTAACTCAAAAATGACCGAAAAAATAAAAAAAAAATGAAATCAATTACAAAATTTAATAAAATTTTGCTAAAAACTGCGATATTAATATCTTCAGAATCATTTCTGTGTCTCTAGAGGCTATCCGATAACCCAATTTCAAGCATTGAAAAATTCATTTGGCTCAAAGATCGATAAGCAATAATTTTTAGAAAAATTCCCAAATTTCAAAAAATAGAAATTCGTTCTATTAAAACGTTGAAAACCGTTCAATTGCCCACTAGCAGTTATCTTATAACATAATATTAAACCATGGATGAGATTAGCTGGCTACTGAGGCAAGAAAAATTGAATATAAGACAATTGTAGCTAATTTGGAATACAAGCGAATTTTATCAAAAAAATTCAAAAATTCGAAAAACTAAATTGTTGATAACAAATCCAACGAAGCTAACAATCATGTAGTAAGTTATTATCAGACCGTGGAATAGGTTTTCTGGCACTTGAGAATGGACAAATATCAAAAATTGACAAAATTTTAGGAAACCTTTAAAAATTGCAAATTTTATATAAAAGAATGCCAAATTTCGAGACATTAAAATGTGAAAAACCAATCCATTATTACTAGAAACCATGCCGTACTCTATTATCAAACCACAAAAAAGGAAAATTCCTGGCCTGGATAAACTCAAAAAAATGACAAAAATTTTCAAAAAACTTGAAAAAAACTGCAAATATATTATCATTTTGAATGTTTGTATTTGTAGTACCAAAACATATAGCTCATAAAATGGTCATAACAAGTTATTTTGTCTCGCAAAAGGCCTTCAACATTTCTTCAACGTAAGACTTCAACACTTCAACGCAAGACTAAAACAAAAAAATAAAAAAAAACAAAAAAACATGAAAAATTGCAACATTTTGTGCTCAAAAACTCCTATACATAACCGACTAACGTCCGGCGGATTGCTCTCAAACAACAGACGAACAGTTGGCTTCGTCAATAGCTAGCCAAGGTTTAGTGAGCCTAGCTTTAGCTTAATTCGACTCTGCAACTTTTAGTTTTCTAGCTTTGTTAATAAATAAATAAAAAAAACTGATATTATAAAAAATTTGCAAAATTTTGCAAAAATAAAAATAAAAGCTTCCGGATTTCGCAGTGACATTGTTCAGAATTAATTTTTGTCCTGGAGTTATGTCATGTAACCCATCTGCAAGACGAAAAACTTCGTTGGCCACTAATGATCGTTAAACTCAGAAAAGCACAAAATTATTCACAAATTTCAAAAACAATAGCAAAAAATCTTGCTGAAATTCAAGATATTAAAATCTTCAAATCCATTTCATTGTCTCAGGATTTAATCCAGTATCCCTATTCCCAGTTTTAAATAGTGTCACTGGATCATTAATATACATAAACTTGGAACATGATAACATCCAAAAATTTGAAAAAAATTAAATTTTATCAAAATTGCTAAAAGCTGGGGTGTTTAAAATATTGATATCCATTCCATTAACTCTAGAAACTATGCGACAGCTTATCATCAAGCCTTGAGGAGGTCCACATGACCCTTGTGCCGGAAAAAATGATAAAAAATTCAAAAAGATTCAAAAACTTGAAAAATTGCGAATATTTTTAAAAATGGCTGATATTAAATTCTTGAAAAACATTCCGTTACATCTAGAAGCTATGCAGTGACCTATAGTCAAACCCTGGAGGAGGTTATGTGGCTTTTGAGTTTGAAAAAACCTAAAAACCGACAAAAATGCAAGTTTTATCAAAAAAAAAATTGATAAAATTTGTCATATTAAAAAATTGAAAGCTATTCCATGGCAGGTGAAATTTTTTCAATAACTTATCATCAAACACCTAAAGACGTTTTTTGGGCTCTGCGTCCGGAAAGAGACGGATAATGAAAAATCAATGTCTAAAAAATTGAAAAAACTTGCACGTTTTGTCAAAGGATGCTAAAATTCGTGATGTTAAAAATTGAAAAACATTTCATTACATTTAAAAACTATACAGTAACGCATTTTCAAACCCGAGATGAGATTTTTTGGATCTTGAGGCTGGAGAAACCTAAAAACCGACAAAAATTTTCAAAAAACTTGAAAAAATGCAAGTTTCATCAAAAATATTGATAAAATTTGCTATATTAAAAAATTGAAAGCTAATCCGTAGCAAACGCTTTTTTTTCAGTAACTTTTAATCAAACCTCTAAGGACGTTTTCTGGCCTCCGCGTCTGAAAAAACGCGGATAATAAAAAATAAATGTCCGAAAAATTGAAAAAAGTTTGCACGTTTTGACAAAAATTGCTAAAATTTGTGATGTTAAAATGTTCAAACCATTCCACTACCGCTAGAAACTATGCAGTAAAGTATAATAAAAGCATAGAGGAGGCTCCTCGACATTTAGGGCTACAAAAACTCAAAAAATGACAAAAACTGTCAAAAAGTTGAAAAAAACTGTGAAAATTAATATAAAAGTGCGAGTTTTTAACGATCGGTTGTTCGTCAGTACCCACGGGGGCGGGGGATGGGGATGAGTGGTGCACTGGGGGGCTGATGGGGAGGGAGGGGGGCATCGGTGGGGTGGGGGCGCAGCAGCTTGGTGGGGGTTGGGGTGGAGGCAATAGTGGGGGGTCAACAGAGGGGGTGTCTTTAAACTCTAAGAACCGCCCTTCACACCATAAGTATAAGTCTCTAAAACAGTGTGAGCTGAAACAGAGCTAAAATGCTCTCAGAGCACTTAATGCCCGCTGGGGGCTACATGTTTATACAGTTTTTGAGGACGAAAAATCAAAAGCGTCAGTCGAAAAATCGGTCAAGCGAAAAATCGCATAAAAAAACGTAGCCGGTAGAATACCGGAAACAACTCCAATCATCGTGCATTATAATCTCTAACCTAACCTTACCGAAATCAGAACATCGAAATAGACAAGAGAAAAAACAAAAGTAGCCCAACAAACCACATCAAAGTGTTTTTAAAATGCCGACAATTTTTTAGGTGCGGGGGGAGCTAGGTGGGGTGGGTGGGTAGATAGGTTGGGGAGGTGGGCAGTGCTTGGGTAGTTGGGGGGGGGGGGGGGATAGGTGGGGGTAGTTAGGTGAAGGGAAGGTGTAGTTTGGGGAGTACGGTTAGGTGGGGTAGTACGTTGGGCGGGGAGGGGGTAGTTAGGTGGTGGGGGGTAGATAGGTGGGTGGGTGGATAGATAGGTCGGGGAGGTGGGTAGTGCTGGGGTAGTCTGGGGGGGGGGGGGGGGGGTGAGGGTAGGTGGGGGGTGCTAGGTGAAGGGAGGGGGTAGGGGTAGGTGTGGAATAAGTTGGAGGGTTGCGGGGGCAGTGGGGGGAGAGGGGTAGGTAGGTGTTGGGGGGAGAGGGGGGGTTGTGCGGTGTAGTTTAGATAATTAGGGGTGACTTATATAGGAACAAAAAAAATCTCAAAATGACCTCTTCACCTTAAACATTACCAGCAGTTCCTAATTACTATACATTACAAACGAAGCTACTGTTAAAGTCCAATGTTCGAAAACAGAAGTCAACAATCAAAAGCGGAGGTAAATGCTCGAACAGAGAGAAGTCAAAATTCTAGTCATGAACAAACTTGCTTTCTGATAAAAAAAAACCTGGAGAATCTCAATACTCCTCTTCCAGTCGTAAAAAGACCGACATTGCTACAAACTTCGTTTGAGAGCAATTAAAAATGACCTTTTAACCTTTAATTAAGGCCATCCCACTAGCTGCAGCACTTTAAGCCTCTGGAGGAAGCTCACTTTGGGCCTCTAATGAAACTTAGTGCCCGCTGCGCTTTACCTATTTATCCCGTTTGGAAAAATCAAGCTCATTGAAAAATGTGTGAACACATCTTAAAAAAGCACAGCGCCCCAATACATTTCAAATTCTTTGAATTGTAATAATTCGTATTTTTTTCGGGAAAAAAAGAACATGATTGTTATTTATTTCAAACAAAACTGCCAGATAAGATGGTACAAGGTTTTTTATTCAAGGAGATTCCCCAATAAGTTTTCTCTAAGATTATAGAAGTCCTGATAAACTTTTGATGAGCAAATGATTCAGAAAGAATGAAAAATTGTTCAATAAGAATTGAGGACGATTTTGTCAGGAGGTTGCTGAAAATATTAAGTAAAATGGTGTTCATAGCGCTTTAATTTTATCAGGCTTATCAAAATTCCTGAATCACTGGGGACTGCATCTTTATTTTCATCGGTTTTGTTTTAAACAAAATCTTTAAAAATTTACTAAAATTTGAGCACGAAACATTTTTCTGCAATCGCAAACATTATTAACTTTATGAGGAGTTTTGTAATAAGAAAGTTCAAAATTATAATTGACTCAAAATTGAATGAAACTGATGTTTATATCAAAATCTTAAATGATGAGCCCTACAGTACGATAAGATTTTGGAGAAACTTCAAAAATTCGGCCGAGAAATTACCAAAAACATATTGAAGGACTTCCAAGAAAGCTTAATCTACGTCGAAAAAGAAAAATCTTTAAAATTTGATTGCCTATGTTGATGTGAAGCATGTGACTTTTAATTTTGTATATTTTCTACAGCTTTAGCTTTAAAAAGTTCATCTATCTTTCTTGAAGATAATTGGCTAATTGAAAATAGTGGTACAATTCCGTTTCTTAGGAAAAAAATGAGAAACCTTCTGATCAAAGGAAAATAAAGAGCGAAAAAAATTCTAAAGACCGAAACTCTTTGAGAAAACGCTATGAAATTTTTGAATTTCAGCCCAACCTGCATGAGTAACAAAAGCCGCTACATCTTCGTTCATGAGTAATGTAAATTGCGCTACATTGTTTACCACTATCAAATTATCCTCGGGTAACCCAATAGATTTCAATTTGTCAAAATAAACGTCAGAAGCAGACCAAATAAACGCGTATTCGTTCTGATTTGATAAACCTTCAATAACTTTTGCCAGTTTTGAAATGTCAATTTGGATTACAGTACCCATGGAAATATAAACAACAGGGACTTTGGAATTTTTGACAAAATTGTAAACTTTATTATCGAGTTTTCGGGAAAATTCCGGCTCTGGTAAATAGCCAACGTGATGAACGTTTGTCTTTTTGTTCATAAAGTTAATATTCGATGTAAAGACATCAGGGGGGCCAATATGAATTAGGTTTGAAAAAGCGTGGTAGTAAGTTGAAGGTAGAAGAAAAGTTAATCCGTAGTTTTCAATTTGGGGTTCCATGTTGAACTTCTTGTTGATATCAACTATGATGTCATAAGCAGGAGCCGACGCTGCTTTTTGATACAGATATCCTGTTATAAACTCGACAAAGTCACTCAAAAGGCTATACGGTTGCGGAACGTACGCGAGTTTGAGGCGGTTACTTCCATCTTCTTCGAGTGCGAAAAAAATAGTTCCGACGTAATTTGTAACGACTGGAATTTTATGCAATTGCGCGGCAATAGTAGCACCCAAAATAGCCCAGTCGGCCATTACTACGTCATACTTTTTTGGACTTTTGCTCAAAAAGTCTCGCACTTCTTCAAAAGCCATACCGGTACCGTTCTCAGCTGCAACTGTTCGAACTTGCATTATAGCTTCGACAGGGTTGTTCGTGTCGACTCCGACTATGGTAATAATCTCACGGTCCCAACATACAATTTCTTTCGGCAACGATTTTTGAATTTTATTCTCGCAGCAAATGTTAGCTGTTAAAAAATCAACTGTGTGTCCGCGTGATAAAAGTTTCCGAACAATTGTTAATGTTGGGGTTAAATGACCCGTATAACAGGTACTTACCACTAAAACATTAAGGGCATAGGTCATTCGAGTTAGAACGACCAGTAAGAAAATTAGTTGATAAAAAGAGAGCAAATTTTTTACGACCAAGATAGCCATGTTTTGTGAATGTTCATTGATGTACTGCTTTTTGAAAACAAAACGTACAAATTAAAAGTATAAATTGTACTAAAATTGTAAAGCCTTCAAACATTGCACTCAAAAATTGTTTGAGTACTAGCAAGCTAAGCAACAATAAAGCAAAAGTGACATTTATAGACGCAATACCTATGTTTTTCACAGCAAACAATATTGAGAAATTTCCAAGGCAATGATTATAGAAACTCAAATTTGAACTTGTGCTTAATTAAGTAGCAGCGTTCGTTTAAACACGCAAATTTGGTTAAAACTCGTTCTACTTTTCCGAGGCCTTGTGTTTGAGAAGGGACTTTGTGCTTACTGTTTGAAGTTCATATTTCGATCTGCTAAAGTTAAACGTTTTATTATAAATATTGCGCCTCATAATTGCCGTCTGAATTTGAGTTCTGAATAACAACGGCCGCTGATGGTTTTCTAAATGATGATATATGATGCAAAAAATGTAGATTCTGTTGATAAACAAACATGCAATCCAAGAATATTAAGTTTGTTGATAGCATTTGGCGCAAGTAAATTTTATCACTGAATCAATTTGCGTACCAGCGAGGCAGATCGTTAATTTAAAAGCCATGAATGTAAGCACAGTTCTCAAAATCCAAGAATTACGAAAGTACAAATAACGAATACAAACGCAAAACTTTTTGTACACGGCGCACAAAATTCATATTTTACCAAATGACTAAGCAGTCTAGAATTTGTGTTTATGCAAAGATTATGTTATAACGAGAAGCATTTTATAGTTTGTTGCAAAAACTCGTTTTATGCACAACACCAATGTATTCATAGGAATTGCATCTTTATGATGTACTGATTCTGAATTTTATGTTCATAGGAAAATTAATCTCCTTTTTTCAGCAAAATCTTCTGAGAATACTCATTTATTTTGGAACTTGCGGGGGGGGGGGGGGGGTTATAAGTTTCAATGTACAGACGTTATGTAATTCCCAACACAACTTATTGAAAAATGGTACCCAAATTTTGCTTCCATATAAAAGTTGTTTTTATTTAATTATTTGTCTGGTTGGAAAAAGATTGAAATATTGAAAATATAGGTGTTCTTAAAAACAGCGCAAAAAATAAAAATTTTCTTTTGTTGGCTGTGAAAAGAAAAAAAGACTATCATCGACAAATGGCCGTGACTAGCTTGGATAGTTAACGAATGGACTTGCACGGGTTCGTGGAAAGAAGGGTTGATTTGTATTATTTTTGCAGAATTTTTATGACGACGGTTTTTTGCAGCAACTTGTTTTCATATCAAATGGTTAAATTTCAGATTTCCTGCAAATTCTTGCAGTTAAAAGTTAATAGTTTGAACGTTAATAAAAATGTGTTCCTCAAAAAATGGCTCTTAAAACCTTGCAAGTCAAGTAAAATTATAGTAAATATCAATTTAGAGAGCAAATTTATACATCGTATTGATTTGCTTTTGATATCATTCTATACATTTGGTTAACTAATTATTATTAACTAAAAACTATACAAAAATGCGTGATGAAACTCTAAGGGTTCCATTCTGAAATAATTTGCAAAATTGAGAAAAAAATATATCTAATCTCTGCCATTTGGCAGTATTCTCTGCATAAATCCCATTGTCATAATTTAGTGTCTCAATGATAGAAAGTTCGTATTATTTATTTTATTACATTTTACACTTTTAGCGATTGCCGAAATTTAAATTTTCGTGATGAATAATTTCACGGCTATTAACAGCTTATTTCTGAACACTTTTTTATCAGCCGGTTTTTCCCGGTAAATTACAGCATATAGAAATGTTGCAATAGTTATACTTTTCTCTTGTTCACCTCAGGAAGAAGCTTATCTGTTAAAATTTGCAAATTAGAATCCGAAATGTGAAAAAATTAATACGCCATACTCAAAGACAGGCCACCTTGTATAACATTTCTGTGCCTCCATTGGTAAGGAGACAATTCTTAAGAGCTCGGATGTTAAAAACTTAACTTGACAGAAATCCCAGCTTTTCCTTTTAACGTCGAAGAAGTTCCATGTTGAATCTTTTTTTAGACAAACTTGAAGGACTTTAAGTAAATAGAACCAGATGGCTAAAAACTTAGATGTTTTTTCGTAAATTGACTGCTGCATCAAACATCTAAGATTGTAATAGTTTATTTGATATTTTGAAAATTTGGTTGGATCTCAATATAGGTAAAAGTAGGGCCTGAAGAATTCTGCTGGTTGTTTATTAATTTTCTACTGGTCGTTTTTTAATATTGAACTTTTGGTTGTTTATCCGAAATTACAAGGTACGTTGTTCCTTTTTCTGAAATTTATTTAAAACCTTGGTCTGATACCCATTTTCTAAGTTTTTGTTTCTGTAATACCGTTAATCCGATTTTCTTTTATGTCAAATTTGTAATTGCTCTGCTGATTTAATCAAAAGTTTCGACATCCCCCATTGCCTTAGTTGTCTGTAAAAGTTCAATGAATTATTTTTTCAATTTAATAATGTTGCTGGAGGAATATGTAATTGCTTTAGTAGAAAAGCAATAGAATTGGAACGAATAGTAAACGTTCACATGATTAAACGGCACGAAAGAGTTTCAACAGACAGACAGGCAGGATTTAAATTCTTTTTTAATAGAATATTTAGAGAAGTCGAAAAGTTGATGTTTGAATCTGAGATAAAATGGCGCTCCATCTGTTGAATTAAACTCGATAACAAGTAGACAGCGTCTATTTAGTAGAATTTTATTTTCAAATGGTAATAGACTTGTAAACTATTCTCCAAAAGAGAACACACATTGTAGACATTTGCCAAATAAACTTATTTCAATAATTATTTTTCAAAAACGTGGCTACTTCTGGGAAAATGTTTGTCAACACAATGAAAAGAGTGAGTTTTTTTCAAATTAACCAAAATTGTACAGGCACCCTTGTGAAGTCATAAGAAAACAAAACTTAGTGCATTTAACGTTTTATTTACTTAAGGATAAACAAATCTGTTCGTAAAAAGTTTTCTAGTCATCAAATATTATTGAAAAATTTGGTTTAACAGGCCATCCTCAAAAAGTGTGTAATACAACACAAATGTGTAGCACAACGCTTAATGTAATACAACACAAAAAATTCAATAATGAGAAAAAAATTGTTGAAATACTATATTTAACAAAAATTGTAACCAACTGCCTCGAAGATTGCCTTTTTAAACAAACAATAGCAGATCAGTGTTCACAAGACTTAAACTGATTAGCAGAAAATCCTAAATTTAATTTCTCTGTTTAACTGTAACCTGAACGGAACTGGCGCTCTGAAAATGGTTCAAGCAGGTGTTGCCATGTTGAATATGATGTGACGGGGAGAAAATTTATCTAAAACTCTATAACGGAACATGGAAGCAAAAGAATTTAGTCGGAGGTACTGAGTGTAGTAGTTTGCCCCACTCAAGATATAAAACGTACCTTATAATAAAATTACAAAAAATAGCAAAAAAGAAAATTTACCGAAGCCAAAATAAATGGCACAAATGATTGAACATGTTTTTCAGCGGAGAAAATCAATGGACAAAAACAAAAGCATTTAGAAACGGAAAGTGTAGCTTTTGTGCAAAACAAAATATTATCAATTTTATAATATTAAATTGAACCAAATCCACCGCGAAAACATTTTTTTAAATTTAAATAGTTGGAAAAAGACGGACGGAAAAATTGATAAAATGACCAAAAGTTGATTACGAAACATTAGCTGTCATTGTTGCAACGGTCTCGTATACATGATTTCAAGAGACAAAATGCATGCAAGAGGTCAGTGGTTTGAGTCCCAAAAAGAGAGGTAGAATTCCGGAAAGAACAAGAGAGCAGCGAAAACTTAGATAGAAAGCAAAACTTTGTAAAATCTACGCCTACAAACGCAAAACTAATAAAGGTCTTCGCTTTAAGAAAACAAAATTATGTGAGATCTAGGCTTAGAAAAGCAAAGTTATGCAGAAACAGTGCTTAAACGCCAATCTATGCAAGAAGAAGCAAGATAAAGCTTAGAAACACAAAATTATGTAAGATCTACGCTCATCAACACAAAATTATGTAAACTAAACGATAACTGGCATTGGCAAGTTAGAGAAATCAGCAAAATTTTTTACATAATTTTGCAGTGAAGCATTGATTTTAAAGAAATAAATTGATTGCAGCCACCATAAAAATATGTAAGAACATTGCAGTGCAAGAACTTGTCAACGCTAGTTACCTTTTATCTTACCTAATTTTGCGTTTATAAGCGTAGATCTTATTTAATTTTGCATTTCAATGCGTAGATCTTACATAATTGCGCGTTTCTTTGTTTAGATTTTAAATCATTTTTTCAAAAAATTCAAGTGTTTGTCGTGCATAATCTTGCTTTTCTAGGCGTAGATCTAACCGAATTTTACGTTTCTAAACGCAGATCATATTAAAATTCAGTGTTTATAAGTGTAAATCTTAAATGATTAGGCTGTTTCGTAGAGTATATCTTAATTATGCGATTTTTTGAGAATGGAGTTCTTAAGACAGCTGAAGTACTTGTGATACAAGAGCCGAAAGCATACATGAGGTCAGTTGTTGGAGTCTCAACAACAGAGTTAAAAGCCTTGAAAAATGAGAACATAATAGAAATGCAAAAATAAATAAGATCTTCGCTTATAAATGCTAAATTAGGCAGGGTAAGTGCCACCTACCGTTGACAAGCTCTTAAACCGCAATCTTCTTACGTATTTTTGCGGTGACTGCGATCAATTTATGTCTTTAAACTCAACGCATTCAGCAAAAAAAAAGAAACTGCTGTGGATTTTCTCTCTTGCCAACGCTAGTTACCGGCTATCTTACATAGTTTTACAAAACCGGGTACATCCACAATGAAGAAATTCAGCAAATTTGAAGACTTCATTGTTAAACAGAAACCCCATTCAACTTGTAAACACAATTTCTTTTAATATAACAAATTTTTCACAAAGAGGAAACGAAGTGCCAAATCACCAAACCTCGAGAACCCTTTAAAGCCAGAACAAACTACCTGCTACAGATGAGGAGGCCATAGGTACAAACCACTCTGACTAATTTGTTCAGACAAACAATGCGTATGAGCTGGTCAATTCGCAAACTTTGCAGAGCAGTAAAGATAGTAATAGGGGTAGTCGTAGAATCAAAATAAAATAAAGCCGCCCTGAGAAAACTCGGTTACCAAAGTAACCCTCGAAGAGTCTGGTGATGCGTGATCTCAGTCACTCAACTGAAGTGGGTAACTTAAGTGCAATATGCAGCCAAAGTCCAATATCTGAGTTCGCGGTATATCGATTAAGTTCATCAAGAAATGGGACGTAATGTTTTCATCCGGACAAACGACAAGTCGAAATGACTGCCAGGCCTCTCCTGGACAAAATTCCGCAAATCTTAAGAGTGCAATCAAAGCCCGATAAAATTTCGAAGGGTCATATTCTCCGACGTAAAACTAGGATAGAGTTGAGCAATTCATTATTGTAGACGACAGGGCAGATTGCCGCCGAGTACTTGGTGCTCATGTCAAAAGAGGTGGCAAAATCATTCGGTCGCTTACAGCAAACGCTTCCCTCGATATCAGTATGGGGGACCAAATTCAATAGAAACCCAGTAGCCCTCGCTGACAACTTTTATGAACCAGGTGAAATCATTGCAACTTCATGAAAGACTGTTTAAATTTTCAATGCCCAGTGTTAAATGGTAAAGGGACATTCAATTATCAATGGATTCCTCTGCAATTACAATGATCCATCGATGGAATTCTTTGGGACTTCAACACGGGTGCCTAGATTGAAAGAAAGCAGGTAAAAATATCATAACACAATTCCCACTGGAACCTATGCCTCAATGAACTGCTTCGTTCTTATGAGAAGCTCTAATATGACTTTGCCGGCCTATTAGTCCTTATTCATTCAAACTACAGAGCACATACCTAGTTTTAGCAATCAATTTTCTTTTCAAATTTCTATCACTGTAAATTGAAATCTTAGAAAGCAGTAAATCATAATGAATTTTGTTTCTCAATAACAATTACATTGGTTTCACAAGTCACTACTCAACAAGAATAAATCTTTTTAAATCACTTGTGTTTTCTCATTTAGACTTTAGCGCGTTTTTTAAATAAAATTTACCATCTTACGCTATCGACAGAATTAGCAAACAGATTAACTGAGGCATAAAATTTTGCTTTCTGAAAACCAAACATGAAACTGTCAGAGATCTACTTCTAGGACTAATATTCTTTCAGCATAACTCCAAATAACAAGAATGTCATTGAATGTGTTTTTCAATATTCTTCCACAAACAAAAAACCGCTCTAAAAACATTTCAGAATTTTAGAAAACGTGCCGATTATTGTAAAAAACAAAACCATAACCTTTTTTTAGATCTGAAATGAAAATCAAAAAGGAGCAATGTCTCAGTGTAGTCAAAATAGAGTAATGGTTCAAAATGGAGTTATGGTAATGTTCGTAATTTTATTCGAAAATGGAAAAAACTTCCAATTAAAATTGGAAAAAAATTGTCGAAAACCAATTCTAAACAAAAAAATTACCGCAGAAACGCTTGAACGACTGAAAGACTTGAAGAGTTCCAAAAGATAGAAGGGTAACAGAATTCATTAACCATTTTTTTAAAATTTTTTTTAAGAAATCTGAACCTTTGTTTGCTATGAATTAGAAAATAAAAATGTTTGATTTGTATATTTCTAATGTGTAAAATTAACCAAGTAGTTAGTTTGATTTACATGTTTCAAATTTTAAAAAAACATATGACTCATTCGACTAATTCAATTGCTATGTAAAAATTGGCACAAATTAGAGGCAGCTAATTGTTGGAGTTATAAGCATGATCCGTTTTATAATCCTAACTCATAGGAGAGAGAATTTTAAATCAGATTTTGCCTACACATTTGTCAGGGGGTATTTTGAGCAATTGTTACAATATAAGAGAAGTGGGATTGTTGCTTGACAACTTTAAATAAAATTTACTGATGCGTGCATTAGTGTAATCAGGAAGCAATAGAAAGCCAAATTTGTAAGCTAAACCCTCAAATTTGTCAAATTGTACATTATAGAAATCACAGGAAAGTTAGGTGGCCCTGAGTTGCTAAGTGTGCCATTAAATCATTGAAATGGTGACAATGACATCTAAATAACTCAGTAAAAATATCCGGACAAATTAATCACTTTGAGGTGAACTTTCCATCTAATTATAAGTTGACTAAAATTATTCGTGATAAGCTACCAATTGTAATCTGAATGTGTCATTGGTCATTGGCTTAGGCCGAGTGCTCTGAATCTGTACTGAAGAAAATGTACATTTTGCCATTTTCATCAGATAAGTTTTATTGGTAGCATAGACTGATTTGGACTTGATATAAATCTTAAATATAATTTTTTGCAGATTGTTCTACGACGGTTTTTTAAACGCATATTTTGCGGCATTTTTTGTGTTCGAGGTTTTTCTCAAAAACTATAGAATGAATCAGTTGAATATTAGTAATTGTCCAAAGTGCGTTTATACAAATGGAAAAGCGAGTCAGATTATTCGTGCAAGTAACTTTTCAATTGGTTTTAATTGAATTCTAAAGTTTTTAGGGTTTTTTCAAGTGAATTGAAAAGTTTGCAAGATACTTGCAAGCATCTTATTATGCGTATGTTTTAAATTGCAAAATTGCTTCCGAAACGCTTGCAAGTTTTCTAATTTATTGAACAACCGACTGAAGTCAAATAATATCCAAAACTGAAATTGTGGTTAAAAAATATCATTAAATTAATTTCCCAGAAAAATTTTTCCCAACAAATCATAAATGACAGATCACAACAACATGAGTAAACGTGTTAGTGATGTTAAAATTCTTTCTTATCAAAAAATTTGAGCAAATTGAGCAGAATTTTTTTAAATCAAAAATCATTTCGGGCTGTCAAAACAAATTGTTGGTGGTTGCTAACTTGTAACCAATTTTGGTATTGTGTGGCTTTACTATCAGCCTAACTCGAACAATTATGTTTTGCCCTTCTCAATGCAAAAGTTGCTGCAGTTTGACTTTCTGGCGAACTTATACTCTTTTGGATCAATTCTCCTCTCTTATTTTTGTTCTACTTCTCAGAAATGCGTTTAAGATGCATGAAGATACTTTTTTCGGTTATTTTGTCCTGATCTGGGATAATTTTTCTTCAAAATGCTAAACCCAGGTCGAGGTTTGTGTTGGTCCTAGTTTACGACGCAGGCCATTTTTGACCGCACACAGGGGGTACGGTGTTTTAATACAAACAAAAAGTTTAATGTCAGTTCACTAAATTTTCTAACAGGTTCACCCATACGGCAACAAATTGAAAAACAAAATCTTGTAATTGATATGATTGGTAGTCAGTACGATAGGGCCTGAGAAAAGAACACGACTTTATCTGGTAAGTTGTTTCTATTTTTTGTCCAGGCGAAAGTAGGAATAATTTTTTCCAATCGAAACAAGGAGTTCATTCCTCTGCATGTGGGAGGAAATAAAAATTTTTTCCCTGATAATGACTCATATATCTTAATAAGAGGTGACAGTTTCCATTATAAGTTCTGTGTACCTCTACAATATAAATGTGTGAAATATATTGATTAAACACCCATGTAGTATTGGTGGGTAATGGAAACTGTTCTTATAAGATATAGCAGTATGAGCATAATGACAACTCTGTTCAGTGCTCTAAAAAAGTTTAAGGAATATAGAAGATCTTTGCTGCGATGGCAGTTAAAGTTATAATATTTCTGTGTCATTGCCTATTTTCGCCACCAACTACCGAATTCTCAATCTGGCATTTCATTCATTCTTGCTTAATCTCCTTCTTTACTTTTTTCTTCGAAGTGCAACAAATCTTTCGACAACTCGCGTAAACCATCCATATAAACACAGAGAACATAAGTATAAAAATGGTCAGGTAATAAACCAACTGGCGATTGTAAACTTGTTCCATATTTAGAAGTTTTGGTGCATCAATAACTTTTATTTCACCACTTGCAACTTGTTCAACAACATCTGCCGCTTTGTCATATCCTCCCAATGACGTCATGAGTTCTTTGCTCTTTTTCAGTCGCATTTTACAATCAGAATAAATTTCAGGTGACAATATTTGTGCCAATTTTGAAGATATTTCTGGCTGTGTTAGTTCGACTAAAGGCAAAGCCATTTTCTCTCTGACTAAATGGTCGGCGTTTGCTGGTTGATCCGCAAAACCTGGAAACACGAGCATCGGGGTTTCGGAATAAACAGCTTCGGCAACCGAATTCCCACCTAAAACAGCAAAATGAACGTTGATGGTTGTTTTATAGGAGTAACGTGTATATGGTGACCTCCTCAACTTAGAGCCGAGCTACAGTCAACATATACACACTACTCTATTTCCCTTTGTTTTTTCCACTATATTTCCATTTTTCCGCACAAATAAAAATCAATCATTTTTTTGACTAAATTAACTAAATTTGCTAATATTTTGCGAATCACTCTTTAAGAGCGATTCACTCTTATTCGGTGTGATCCCCTAGTAGAAAGATCGCTCTTTTTCGCTCTTAAAGAGCGATTCCCTCTTTTTTGATATTTTTTTTTATTTTTTTATACTTTTTATTTCAAATTATCTATACTCTTCAATAAATTTATATTTTCTTTTAATTTTTCTATATTTATTCCATTATTAATAAGAAATGATGCAAAATTATAGTATTTACATGAACAACTTTCCTCTGTTTGGACAATAACTAAAGGACTTACAGCTCTAGGATTAATTGTTTTCTCAGTTAAAATTCTACTAAATCCTCTAGTTAATTCTACATCTGGATGTTGTTTCTTTACATGAACCCGTATCCCATCATATCTCACAACAGAAGTACAATAGGGACAATTAACTTTAGCTGAAGTACAACTTCTACATGTATACTTACTCTCATCAAAATCAGTTAGTGGTTTTACATAATTACATTTATTACAACTTCTAATTATGACTTCTGGGTTAAAGTTAAGGTTAGGGTTAAGGTTAGGGTTAAGGTTAGGGTTAAGGTTAGGATCTGAGTTAGAGTTAGAGTCATAGATAGAACCAGAACTAGAACCAGAACCAGAACCAGAACTAGAACTAGAGCTAGAACTAGAACCAGAACCAGAGCTAGAACTAGAACCAGAACTAGAGCTAGAGCTAGAGCTAGAGCCAGAGCTAGAACTAGAACTAGAACTAGATTTATTTTTTAAAGAACAACCCCATGGAGAAAAATTATTAGCACAAATACCACTTAGTATTATATTACCACACATACATTTATCAGTTTTATCTTTATGACATGATTCATAATGTTCTTTTAAAACAGCAATTCTTCCATCTTTATAGTTACACTCTAAACATTTTAAAAGCATTTATAGTAGGGTAAACTTTAATATTTACCTAATCAAAGGACTTTGTCCATCAGTGGAACCGCTTCGCCGGGTAAAATTTAACCATGATTTCAATTAAATCTTTAGTGTTATCTTTATATGTGATACACTCTGCTAAATATTTATTTCCTAACGTATTGAGTGTATTAGTTTTACATCTCTTATCCAAAATCAATCTAATTCTTTTTTATCTCTAACAAAATTTATAATCTCTTCTCTAAATTCTTCATTATTTCCATATAGTCCGGTTAAAAACTTTCCTCCCTTTCTATTTAAAGTCCCATCCTCGTCGTTTATATATTCTTTTTGTATTGCATTTCGTAGATTAGTGAACGAACTTTAATCGTGGTTTACCAACGAGCTTTGCTCGTGGTTCTCCAACGATTTTTGTTCGTGGTTTACCAAACTGCTTCGCAGATCATTATCCAAACCTTCTCCATATCCAACGTTAACTAATGTATTTACTCTACTCAACATTGTGCTTGCTCCCATTGCTACATCTATCCAGTCTCTGTCATCTTTACACACTATAACTATATTTTTGCTTGGTCTTGGTTTTGGTTTGGGTCTTGGTTTTGTTTTTGGTCCCGGTTTTGGTTTTTGTCTTGGTTTTGGTTTTGTTCCCGGTTTTGGTTTTCGTCTTGGTCTTGGACTGAGTATAATTTTAAGTATTGTCTAATAAAATATGTTTTCCCTGTGCCAGTTCCACCATAAACAATAGTATGTAATGGTGACTTTTCATATTCAAATCTAACTAGACTCCTATTCATAAATCCGCCAAAGCTTTCTTCTAGTTTTGTATATTTACTTGGTATTGAATCATATAATAAATAACAAATTCCAATTATAATAATAAGAAAAAATATATACCGCGTTTATCCATTTTTATATATAAAAATTATTATATAAAAATGCTTATCCTAACTTTTGAGGAATTCAATAATAAATTTAATATTGATAATAGTGCTATGAGTGATATCAGAATAAAAGATATAGGTAAAGATATAAGTCTGACACCAATTGAAATAGTAATGAGAGATCAAACTCCAGATCCACGAAGTTGTTACACCAATAACACAAGTGAACCTAACATCAACATTATTGTCAATCTACATCCAACTGATGGTACACATTGGGTTTTAGTTATAAAAAGAGAAGGTGGTCCTGTGTAATTTTTTGATAGTTTTGGTGTAGAAACCGCACCATTATTTTTAGAAGAATATGTTGATCTAGGCTCTAATGAGAGAATACAACAATATGATGAATCTTATTGTGGGGCCTATTGTTTATACATGATCTATCTTAGTGATAGAGGATTTAGAATTAAAAGTGCTTTGAATATTCTAGTTAATCAATATAAATATCTGGGAATATATAATGAGTGTTTTTGCTTAGGTTGTAACGTTAATGATAATGATAATCAGGGAACCTGCTTCGCAGATGATAAATATAATGTTAATGTTAATAATAATGATAATGATAAAGATCTACGAAATAGCTTTACTAAAAATGATAATGATAATGACAATGATAATGATAATGGTAATGATAATGATAATGATATTGATAATGACATTGATAATGATAACGATAATGATAATGATAGTGTTGTTGATGATAATGATAATGATAATGATAATTTTATTAATAATGATAATGTTAAAGATAATGTAATATATCAATTTGGTGAAAAACATCAAAAGGGTAAACCTAATAACAATAGTCCTACTAACACTATCCGTGAAGCGGTTCAACAGAGTTGTTTTGCAAATTCACCGATCTATGTAAAAATAAATGAAGATCTACAATCATGGCTAAATGATGATGATATAATTACTGAAGCCACATTCCCAGATAACTTTAGATGTATATTATCTGGTCCTAGTGAATGTGGTGAGACATTCTTATTAAAAAAAACTAATTCTAGCTAGTATATATTTTGATAAGCTATACATCATTGGACCTACTGCTGATCAATACGATGGATTAGAAAGAATAAAAACAAAAGCAATTATAGAATTTATTAAAGATATAAAAGATTTACCATCTCCTGATAAACTACCCAAAGACTTAAAGAAACTAATGATATTCGATGATGTTAGAGCCAAAGAACCAGTTATTAATGAATATTTTTGTAGAGCTAGACATAATAATTGCAATATGATATATCTTAATCAAAACCTGTTCTCTCTGGATAGGCAGAGTGTTAGAGAGAACTGTAATCTATTTATTTTATTTGAACAGAGATGTAAAGTCCTAGAATCGATATATCAAGATTTTTTTAATAATATTGATCTTAGTTATAATGATTTTGCTAATATATGTAATAAGGTATGGAAAGAGCCTTATAATTATATTGTCATTGATATAACTAAAAATAAAAATATTAATGGTAAACTAAGGATTAATTGGGATCGGAGAGTTTTGTAGTTTAGTTTAAGTTTATATCAATATCTAGAGTTAGATCTTTAATTTAGACTAGATCAACGAAGTTTCTGGTTACACTAGATTGTTGCTGGTTACACCTGATGTAAATTAAAACTCAATACATCACCATTAAAGTCCATAGTTCTTCCATGCTCATCTTTAATTTGAAACTCAATATATTCTATTCTATCTTTAGTTATATTTTGATATAAGATATTAGTTGGTATAATATTTATTAGATAGCCTGGTGGTTTTGTTAGAGCATAAGTATATAGTATGACTGTGTTATTCCCATTATCTTTAACACCAGATATCACATTACAATGAATGTTAATAGTATTAGAACCCATAATATCAACAATTTTCTGAGATGTATATTTACCTTGTTCATATACTATTTTTCTAAATCCTAGTAATGGGGCTATTGAGTTTTCTATTTCAAAGTTAATTGCACCGTGTTTGACTTCCATTAAACTTTTCATTGTATTCTTATCAGATTCTATTATAACATTACCATTAGCCTCTTCTTTTATTAATTCTGCTATTTCGAATAATTGATATGCTCCTGGTATAATAGCTAAAATACGGGTATCTGACCATGTTTCACCTTTGATATCATATATGAATTGATTGTTCCTTCTATTCACATTAAACACCGAATTATAAACAGATAATCTAATTAAACCTAATTTTGATGAGTTAAGTATAGGGTCACTAAAGTTAAACTTTTCTGTTGGCTTTATCATTCTAAAGTTAAGTGTATGCTCTTTAGTTTTAGTTAAAGCTTCATGTATATTTTGTAGTTCCCTTAAGATCAACAAAGTTGCACCTCCGGTGATTAAATTGTCTGTCATTTTTTGTCTAATAAAAATGGATTTTAATTTGGATACAACTTATGGTCATAAAAATGATATACACAAAAGTAAGATTATAAAATATAAACCAAATAATCTGGCAACAATGAATACGGTTAATACCAATATTAATATAATTCTCAATAGAGAAGACAATCATTTAAATTTGCATGATTCGTATCTAGAGATAGAGTTTGTTGTATCAGATGATGCTGGTGGTGTATTTGCTAATGATGCTAATATCAGATTATTTAATTATGGTATGATGGCATTGTTTATTTCAGTTAAATTTGAAACTAGTGGTGGTAGGACTATTGAGTATATAGATCACTGTAATCCTAATCTATTGATGTATAAGTTATTAACTACTACTGATGATGAATATGAGAATGGTTTTGTTAGAAATCAAGTCAATAGAGATAGTCAACTTAAAGGTGACCATATTGCTGCACAACGAGGTCATATGTATATGATGATTAAGATGAGTGATCTATTTGGTTTCGTAAATGATTTTGAAAAGATTATATATGGTTTAGGTTTTAAACTAATAATAAAAAGAAATAATAATGATAGAGCTCTATATAGAGTTAATGCTAATCCTGGTGCAGTTGCTAATGATGTTAATATAGAAATTAGAGATATATCATGGTGTGTACCTAGTATTGATCCTAGTAATGATGATAGAATTATTCTGCAAAAGGGTTTAAGCAAACAGAATAATGTAGACTTTAGTTATTATGAGACATTTTATAAGAATGTGCCCAATGCTACTAACTTCTTGTTTGATCTTGGTATGGAAAGTGGTATGGAAAGACCACAATATATAATAGTTGCTTTTGAAAATAATAATGTTAATGAACAAACTCATGATGCAAGTACATTTGATATAATGAATGTTACTGAATGTTATTGTAAGATTGGTAGTGAGTTTCATCCTGAGGATAGAATGAATATAAACTATGGTACCAATAATTATAATGAGGCTTTTAAAGAGATTGTTAGCCTTAATAAAGATTATAATGGGCTACAACATAATATAAAACCATATATAAATCATAGAACATTCAAAAGTAGTTATAGAATATATGTATTTGATACTAGATATCAAAGGGATCACATAGGACCACAACCATTACAACTTAATTTTAAATTTACTGCTGCAGTTGCAGATGTTATATGTCACGCATTAGTATTAACTAGAAAGGTTATTAGTGTTAATAGTGATGGTAATAAGATGGTTGATATAGTGTCATAAACATAGTCTTAGTTATAATTCACTCATAGTTATAATTAAATCATAGTTATAATTATAACTATAGTCCTTGTCATTATTTCCTACAAGTCTTAACAAAACCCTTAGCATAAATAATATCTAATTTCTTTTTATTCTCTAGAGATAGACCCTTAGCTTCAAGCTTAATCTTAGCCTTGGGCCTAACTTTGGGCTTGGGCTTGGGCTTAGGCTTAGGCTTAATTAGAACAAAAGGATTATACTTTTTAACTTCCATTATTTCTTATATATAGAAATGAGTCTTTTATATAAGTTCAAAACTAATTCTTATTGTGTTGGTGGTAGACATTATAGTGGTACTAAAAATATTCATGGGTTTATCTCAGCTAAAGGAACTAAGATGTTAAAGGGTAATTGTGTTAAGTGTAGAAGGAATAAATCAATGACAGTATCTGAAGCAATAATAGAAGCAGAGGGATTGAAAGATTTCTTTAAAAGTGTTGGTAGGGCTACAGTTAACTTTGGAAAGAAAGTTGCTAATAATCCATTAAGAGCATTAGAAATAGCAAGTAAAATAAGAAGCGCGGCTGCATCTAGAAACCCTAGAGCTGCTTTATCAGCCACACCCGATTTAATTAAATTTGCAACTACTGGTGAAGGTATAAAGGTAGTACAAAAAGGAAGAGGGTTATACTTAGGTACTAAAAAGAGATAATTTATTGATTATGATTATGATTATATTATGTTTATGATAATGTTTATCATTATGATTATATCAAATTTATGATTATGAGTATGATTAGGATTATATAAATATTATGTTAATCATTATCGATAAATATTAATACTAATATTATTATTACTAAATACATTATTATAACTAAACACTAACAACTTTAGTTTAAAAAAAGCTCAACTTGTTTTAATTGTTCTTCTTATAATCCTCATATACCTTAACTAATTCATTATACTCATCATTATCTATTTTATTATCATTCATTGATTTAGTATATAGTCTATTAAACCTGTCGCTAAACTGTTTACTTAAAATATACATTTGTGAATACTTTATAATTTTATTTCTTATTTTAGTATTAATTGTTTTTGATAATGAACCACAAACAGTTGCTGTAGCAAAAGCTGTTGGTATAGAATAAGGTACTCCTATACCTGTTAATGCAACTGATGTTGATGTTGCAGTTGTTGCTATAGATGATCATACTATTTCTGTTATCTCAGCTACGTTAATATAATTCTTATATCTACTTAACTTCTTATTATAGTTATTAGTTTCGGTTTCATAATAATTTCTAATATCCTTTATAATGTTAATATTTTTGTTAAATTTATTATTAGCTTGAATCTTTTCGTTTATCAATCTTTCTGATACTGATGACAAATCTGGATATAGTAATCTCTCACTCGATGGGTTGGTCATATTTTTGGTTATTTTAATTAGTACAAATTCTTTCTATTCTTTTTGTTATATCTTCTTGTTTAAAACCATAATGCATCTCAAGTCTTGCTTGCTCTTTATTATCAACTAACGTACTTCGTAAAAGTATAGCAATTATATATTGTACCATTGTCCTTTTGTTCTTTAAAAGAGCTTCATCTATACAAGAATTAGTCTTTTTTTTAACTTCTTTAAATTCTTTGAGCCCAGTAGTAAACATTTCATTTAGTTGTATGTTAGTGATATTCTGATTAAACTTATTATTATCAAATTCTTGTTTTAACTGATTAGATTTAGAGATAGTATCTGCAGCAACCTTATTACAAAACTTAACAGTATTTCTGACTTCATTTGTTGGTTCAATAAACTCATTAATTAGTTCATCATTAACTTGTATTTCATTTAGTTGTAATGTTTTAGTTGTGACTTTATCAAATTCACCTTTTCTTAATTCAGTTATGTTTTTATTAAAATGTCTACTTTATTAGAAGAGGATAATAAGTTATTGTCACAAAACTCCTTATTAACAACATCTTTTTCATCTATCGGAGGATGTACATTTGTAATTTTATAGGTATCCTTCATATCAAAATTATCATTATCTTCTAGGAATAACCCACGAGCCGTACTTGGTGTTAAAATGTTTGTTGATGTTGATGTTGATCCGAGAAGCGGGTTCCCCGATTTATGTTTCGCTTGGTTAAATCTATTTCTTGTCATCTTTGTATTTATTTACATATAATTAGAATAATAATTAGTCTTGTAATTAGACTTATAATTAGTCTTACAATTAGACTGAGAATTATAATTGGGCTTAGGACCGCAGGTCAATATTTAATGATTCCAAAACCTTATTAATAGATTCAATGTCAAACTCGGATTTTAATAATTCCTGTTCGTAATATTTACCTTCTATTACCTCACCATTAATATCTTCTATTTTATATGTTGGTGGTTGTGTTTTTAGAACTTCATTAATTTTTTTGAACAATTCTCTATTCCGTTTATCTGCATTTCTAACATAATCACCAACTTTAAATTTAGGTTGGGCGTAGCCAGTTTTACCCTTAATATTCTTATAACTAAAAGTGTATTTAACTTTATCAGGATTATTAGAAGCGTCAACTGGTGTCATATTAATTGTTGAGTGAATGTTATTGTTATATGTTATGACTGCATCATTTAATATATTTATCCAATTACCATCGCCATTGATGAACATTGGTTTATTAATTATGTGTAATAATCTTCTATTAAATCTCTCTATAAACACAGCCTTTAAATCACTATAAGTAGAATAGAGCTCTATCCCTGATGCGGCTTTGCCGGTTTCATATTCTTTAAGTAAAGATATAAATGTTTTATTGTAAAACTCACTACCTCTATCTACCCATAATTTTTCTGGTTTTCGAACTTCGAAGCCACCTTGTGGATGTTCACCTAATACTATTTTAAAACCATTAGTTATAGATAAACCAGATTTACTCTTTAATGGAATATCCCATGCATATTTTGTGAATATATCTATAACAGTTAGTATAAACTTATAATTATTATTGTATTTACTTAGAGATGATTTATCAATTAAATCAGCTGACCATGTTTCATCTTTATATAATGGTATTATTCTTTCTCTTCTAAACATTGTAATTTAAGGACTGAATACTTCTTTAGCTAATAGTTGTTGTTGTTGTTGTTGTTGTTGTTGTTTTTCCACATTTTTTTTGGACGTAATCATGTTTTCACCTATTTACCATAGTTAAAAACAAAATTATCTAGTTGCTCTTGATTAAAAATATTCATAGATAATAGTTGCTTAGATATATCTAGCATTTCTTCATATAATCCATCATGACCAGCATTTGTTTCTAGCATTAATAGTTCTAGTCTTTCTACTAAATTATTTGGATCTGCAAAGCAGGTTCCCTGATCCACGTAGTTAAATAGCAACCCTAACCAACTTTGTTGGTTAGGGTTGCTATTTAAACCCCTGCCAAATACATCATCTTTTACCCCCATTATACGTTTTATTGTTCTAGCGCTTTTCTTATCCCTTTTCCTAAACCATATCTAATATCATTTAAAAAATTTTCAATTTTGTTTTCATCTTCCTCAATATTATCATCATATGTTACATTTGATTTAGTAAGAAAGTTAATAAATCCATCTGAAAATTCATACATATTATCTTTAACTAAAAATGCACCCTGTTCTAGGGTTATATCAACATCATTCATTTTATATCTTTTAGTTGGCAAATCTACAAGATTTAATTTTATTTGAGGGTTAGTTTGAGCCCCCATGTCATGAAGAAGTTTGGCTGTTTTTGTATCAACATAAACTGGTGCTATATCTTGAGTTTCCTCCACTGCTTCATTGGACAAATTGGGCTTCATTAATGCCCTGTTTCTAGTTTGCTCTATCATCTTAGTTTGTTTATCTAAATCTTGATTTTGCTAATCTATTGCTCTTAATGTTTGTTCATTTAATGCTAGATTGTGTTCACTGTTCGCATTTAAAGTTTTTGTTAAAGGATCAAATAACTCTTCTATTTCACCATAATATTTTTGTTGTTTTAATTTATCTTCTAATCTATTTCTTCTATTTTGTTTTTCTAGATTATTTAATTCTATAAGTATTTCTAGTGTAGTCATTTTATAAAAATAATTATCACAATGTATTATATAATCTAATAGCGGCTTCAATAAACTTTCTATCATCATTAATTTTTAATTCTTTAATAAACTTATTATAATTAGTTATAACTTTACTTCAATCTGGGAACAAGCTTCGCTGATTGGTGAAACCCGTTCGTGGATATTATATTTCTTTGCATGTTCTAAGAATCTTTCTTTTGTATGATGAAACCTATATCTATGGAGATATATGCATAACCTACAATAGAAATGTTTAAATCTATACTGAGAGATGTGTTTATTTACTTTACATATTCCGCATACTAAATATTGATTGGGATTATTAAAGTGCACTTGCAAATGATTATGTCTGTCTCTATATGTTATAATCTTATTACAAACAAAACATTGGAATGGTTTACTTTGACACTCATCACAACTCCAACACCAGGTCTTATTTTTATATTTATCACAATTGGTACTAATCATTTTTATAGTATTGAAAAGCTATATAAATAATATTATTTCAAAATTTTGCAAATAAAAATGAATCAACAAGATTATAACGGTTACATTCATTCCACGAGTGAACGAGCTCAATCTCATGGACAAGTCCAATCTGGAAGTGAGCGAGCTCAATCTCATGGACAAGTCCAATTTGGAAGTGGACAAGTCCAATCTGGAAGTGAGAAAGCTCAATCTAGTTCTACTAGCATGGCGGTCCAAATGTTAACAAATAAAAACAAACCAAGGGAAGAAATCAAACCAGTAGATAAGTAAAGACAAAAGATAGAATTAGAAAAATCTTTAGAATCAATCAGAAGGTTTAATCGTGTAAATGAAGAATTAAAGGAGTCGTATGATAAACAGGATGCAAAATTAAAACAAAGAGAAGAAGATATGCGTGAGTCATTGCGAAAAGCAGAAGCAAAATACTTTCCAGATTTAGATCTGCGAAGCAGTTTCACTGGTCAATCTAAAGACTTAGATCAATCTAAAGACTTAGATCAATCTAATGACTTAGATCAATCTAAAGATTCAAATTTAGACTCAGATAGAGAATCATCTTCATCTGATGATTTTGTCTATGTCCAAAAGCCTTAAACAAATAAGATTAAATGTGAAGAATGTGATGAAGAGATAACTCGAAAGAATTATAAAAGACACTTTCAATCACTTAAACATAAAAAAATGAGCGATTATACAATAGAAGTAAAATTATTGAGAGTGCTAATGAGGACGGAATAAAAGTTACTAATGAAGATATAGAACAAAAGTTGGATGAGAAGTATACACGAAGTGGTTACTACAATCCTGAACTAGATGGAATAAATCTTTGTGATAGTTCTGATATGTATCTTGATAATAATACTGCTTATAATAAACATGTAACAACATTAAAACATAGGAACAATGTAAGACTAGTTAATGGGAAAATAATAAAGAATGGGAGTAAGTTTGATTGTGTAATAGGTAAGACTACTCTGAGTCAATACAGTGTGGATCAACATTTAAAAACAAAGATGCATCTGGATAATGTTAATCCGCGAAGTGGTTTCACCGATGGTAAAGATAAGGATATAGATAAGGGTATAGATACGGATATAACTAAGGGTCTGCAAACCAGTTTCACTGATAAAATAACTGAAGGGTATTGCAATATATGTAATACTAGATATAACAATAAAAATGAACACAGTGGATCAGATGAACATAAAGAAAATGTTAAACAGAAAAAACTTGTTGATAAGAAGTGGCGAGATAAAGTTAATGAGTTAGGATTAGATCATAACGTGAAACATAATCAAATAATAACAACCAGTAGTAATTATGAAGATCATAAATTCTTGAATATACTGGAGTCATTGCTTAACATACATCCCATATTAAGTTTAACACCTTTGATGTAGTTAAGTATACAAAACCTACAGAAGATAAGTTAGAAGAAAACGAATTCACCTTTAAAATAATGACTAGGCAATATAATGGTGCACATGACTTGGATTTATTGAATGGAGAACTTGAGTCTAGAATGAAGGAACAAGAGATGAATCAATCTGGATGCAGCATGCAACGATTTGTTAAAAGGACAATGTGTATTCATAGGTTTTATCCAAGTGGTGGTTGTACTACAGAGCTACAATTCACGTCTAGATATATACTTAATATACATAATAATGATAATAAATGTTTACTATGGTGTCTAATTGCATATCTACATCCTGCGCCACATAATCCCAGTAGATATAGTAATTATAATAAACCAGAATATATTAATGAGATAAAATTACCAATAGGAGTTACACCCCCATATGATTATTATCACTTAAAGAAAATACAAGAAATAAATAAACATAAAGTATTATTTAATGTATTCAATCTAAATAAGAATAAAACTATTACTCCTGTATTAATTAATCATCATGATCTAGTTGGGTGCAAAATATTATATTGGTATAATCATTACTCCCTATGTAAAAATGTATCATTCCTATTAAGAACATCAGCTAAACATAAATGTTATCCATGTTTAAAATGTTGTGTATCATTTAGAACAGAAGATGCATTAAATAAACATTTGGTTTTATGTAATACACAGAAACATATAGGTAGAAGAACATTCCATAAAGATGAGTATCTAAAGTTTGATAAGTTCCATTATAAAAACAGAGTACCATTTGCAATGTATTATGATTTTGAATGTAAAATAAAAGATGGTAAACACATTCCTATTGATTTTGGTTTATATATAAAAAGTGAATATCCTGATATATTAGAAGATAAGTATGAATATAACTGTGGTGATTAAGTAGTTGATTGGTTTGTGGATAGAGTAGATCATTATAATAAATTATTTAAAGATATATTTAGTATAAATATTCCATTGAAAAAAGATAGTATTACTCCGTTATATAGTAGATGTTATTATTGTAATGAGAACTTGGGTGAAGACATCGTTAGAGATCATGATCATCTAAATGGTAAATTTAGAGGATATGCTCACAAAAAATGTAACCTCCAAGCTGAGAATACATTCGTACCAATATATGCATTTAATTCTTCTAATTATGATAATCACCTATTTATAACTAAACTAGCAAAGAATATGGGTGAGAAACACCATGGACAGAGTCCCATTAGAATAAAAGTATTAACTAAAATTGATGAGAATTATATTAATATTGATATGGGTTATGCTAAAGCTTTAGATATGTTTAGGTTCTTCCATCCACTTAGCTTAGATGCTATAAGTAAGACATTGAGTAATGAAGAATGTATAACATTAAATAAATGTGGCTTAGAAAGACGTAAAGGTATATTCCCATATGAATGGTTTGATAGTATAGTTAAACTACATGAAACAACATTATCACCTAAGGAAGCATTCTTTTCTAAGTTGAAACAAAGTGGTATTACAGATAAAGAATATAAGCAAGCAATTGATTGTTGGAATGATATTAAATGTGAGACAATAAAGGATTATATGATGTTGTATCTTAAAACAGATGTATTGTTATCAGTTGATGTATTTGAGAAATTTAGAGCTATGTGTTTAGAATACTATGAAATAGATCCATGGTACACATATTCTACTCCTGGGTTAACTCGTGGGTTGAAAATATACTAATGTTAGACTTAAGTATTATAAAGAAAATACAGTTAATATTTATGATACAATACAACATGGTATTAGAGGTGGGTTAGCTTCAGTATTAGGTGGTTGTCATGTAGAATGTAAAAATAAAGAAATAGATCCTGAGTATACAGGGAAAGAGAATTATCTAAAATATTTAGACTTCAACTCATTATATGCTTCTGCTATGGTTCAAGCTTTACCTACTGGTGAGATCAAAGTATGTGATCTGGTATATACTAGCTCTAGCTCTACTAAGGGTTATATCTACACTATTGATATAAAGTAAAATGATGACTTGAAACAGAAAACAAACAAGTATCCATTCTTTCCTGAAAAGACTAGGGCAAACATTGGACAGTTTACAGATTATCAAAATGTAAATAAAAAGAAAGGATATAAACCCAATGAGAAGTTAATGTTAAAGTTAACGGATAAGGTAGATTATGTAATTGATGGTGAGATGTTAGATTGGTATTGAGCTAGTGGTTTGAAGTTGGAAGATATTACAATTAAGCAAAAGTTAGAGTATAGTAAGAGTGAGCGGTTAAAGCCTTATATTGAGTTTAATATTAAGAAGAGAAAGCAGTAGAAAGAAAGCAGAGTTAGTTAATGATGTAGATATATATATTAAATTAGTAGAAAATATTGGTTTTAAATATTCTGTAGATTTCGATGATGATCTAGTAGCCGTACATAAAACAAGAGGTAATGTTAAATTAGATAAGTTTAATTATATTGGATTTGTTATATTAGAAAAAGCTAAACTATTCATGTATAAAGCTATATATGATTACTTTGAGAAAGAGTTAGATTGTAGTTATCATTACACAGATACAGATAGTATATTTATAAACATGAATATTCCTTTAGATAGTAATATAGAAACTGAAATGAATAAGATAAAAGATATTTTACATAATAATGAGTTGGGTAAGATGAAGGATGAATTACCTAAGGATACTATTATAGAAGCATGTTTCCTTAAAGCTAAAGCATATTGTTACAATACTGTTAAAAGAGAAGAAGAGAAAAAGTTAAAAGGTATAACTAAAGCCACTATTAGAAACCAAATTATTTTGGAAGATTATACTAGTGCTATATATGAAGGTAAAAGTAAATATGTAACTAATTATACTATTGATAGCAATATACATCACTTAGAAACTAAGGAACAATATAAAATAGCTATTGATCCATTTGATAATAAAGGTATTAGAGATAGTAATGGTGAATTTAGGTTTTACAATTAATATTAGCAAATTTAGTAAATTTAGTCAAAAAAATGATAGATTTTTATTTGTGCGGAAAAATGGAAATATAGTGGAAAAAACAAAGGGAAATAGAGTAATGTGTATATGGTGACTGTAGCTCGGCTCTAAGGTGCGGAGGTCACCATATACACATTACTTATAGGCTTTTATTTACTAACAAAGCTGAAAACTAATTTTATATGTTGATTGAATTCAAAACTGGTTCAGTGTTACTGTAATTTTCTGAATTTTACCATAGTTCCAGCTACCTGCCTACGTCTACACCTGCTGGACAAGCAAAACAGTTTCGATTGTCAATATAAATTGCCCTAAGAAAATCCTTCAACTTTTTTGGATTTTTTTTTATTTTAAACGAAAGAAAAAGGAACAAAGTTACAACTCAAAACTTTCACACAAATCAATTGCAAAATCCTTTTATACTATGAAAGCACAAGATATATGATTTTTTAACGTAATTTTTAAAACTGGTAATAACAAAATTGGCAAAATTACTCCGGATTCTTTCCTTGCGTGACAAGTATTTGGTTGCGAACCACTCTCATCTTTGCGGATAATCAATTGAGACAAAAGGACCTTGAGGCTGACTTTAAAAACTTGCAACAGCCTTTTTCCATAAACTTTTTCTTAGGGATTGAATCTTTCGTTCGCGCTTTCATTTTGTTTAAAACAACCTTCCCACAATTATCTTCTTATCAAACAATTGGGTATAGCCTTTATTAACAATTAATATTTGTCGATGTCAGACATTCTGTACTTTCAAAGTAACATGGCTGAATTTTTTCCGCGGTTGTGTTCTACCATTTGAGTTGCAAGTTCTACTGAGGTATTAGATAGTCTAACAATCCACTTCTTATTGCATTTTGAGTGGCAAGTAATGTACAAATGCATCTAGCAATTAAAGTAAATTTGTTTTTCTTTTTGTTTTTCAGTTTCTCGTGTTACTTAGCATCTCTCGATTAGATAAAAAACAACATAATCAAAAAAATTTTATCAGAAGCAAAAACAACCAATTTTTCGAATCTCGCGTTTATTTTTTCTTTCGAAACGCAAACTTTGCTGCTAAATTTCCTCGTGTAAAATTTGATCCAAAATTTTCTGATTAGGTATGATCTTGTCTCATGATAAATCATTCTCTTAGATATGAAGATGCTCTTGTTAAATGACTACTCCAATATAAAAAAGACTACTTCAGATAAACCTTGGGTGACAAATGAAATTCAACAGTTAGTTTCTGAGAAACACCGTTACTTCAATGACACAAAGTGCTGAATCGTTTGGGTCATTCAAAATGTATCTCAACATTGTAAACCGAAAGTTAAAAGAAGCACAAAATCAATTTTCAGAGGATTTCTTTTTAAATTGAAACCTCGAAAGAGAAATGGAAATTCATTAAAAAAAAATTGGAAAGAAAAACAACAGTCCAAACATCACTGAAATTGTTGAAAACGGTAATAATAACGATAGACACAAAATCAATATGTAACGCTTTTAACATAGTTTTCAGCGAAATGGGCATCTACAAAAGGCAGATTGTTCCACTGAACGTCGAAAAAATAGAGCGGAAATTTCAAGAGTTTAAATTCAGACCTTTTACTTTGAGGGAAATCTATAAAGTTATTGACAATCTAGACAGCAACAAAACACCAGATTCGGGATACATTAATAATTGCGAATTAAAATCCGGAAAATATGCTATTGGGACACATCTTCAGGTTATGTCTAACGGTTGTATTCAAGAGAAAGTTTTTCCAACAATTCTTAAGGATGCACACATCACACTAATTTTCAAAAAAGGAGATGTTTCTGTTTCAAATAATTATCGTCCAATTTCTGTAACACCAACTTTCGCAAAAAATTTTGAAAGACTTTACTTAATCAGTTAGTAGTATTTCTTGAAAATTTCGCGCTCTTGAACAAAAAACAATTCGGTTTTCAATCCACAAAGTCGTCTACTGATGCTGTGCTTTACTTTATTGAAAAAATAATAGGAAATATGGAAGATAACACCAACACAGGTGCTGTATTCATAGATCTTGCAAATGCTTTCAACTCAATTTCACATGATATCTTGCTCAAGAAAGCTGAAAATTTCAATCTCTCTCAATCAACAATTTTACTTCTCAAATCTTTTCGCGCAAATCGAACACAAAGCGTAAAACTGGGTATTGATTTATAAGATAAAATAACTATTAATCATGGTGTTCCACAAGGAACTGTGTTAGGATCTTTTATTTTTCTGTTATATGTCAACGATTTTTCTGAAAAACTGGAAGGTGAAATTGATGTTGTTCAATTTAAGGATACCGCCAGTATTATATGCAAATTTGAACGTAAAGAAATTATTCCACAAAAAATTGAAAAATATTAGAACAAACAGACAAATACCTCACAAAGAACCAACTCACTTTAATTGCCGATTAAATAGAGATGTTATTCTTTACAAATAATACTAATTCGGATCCAGAGTTTTCTTTTAAAGGCGATGTTATCAAACCAGCTCGTGCATGTCTGTATCTGGGAGTACAAATTGATTCGTACCTAACCTTTGAAAATCACTTAATCTCAGTTTTCAGCAAAATGGCTAATGCAATTCGTTCTTTGTACCTTGTAAGAAATCAAATTCCTTTGAAAGTAAGAATTGAAATTTTCAAGTCAGTTGTACTCTCTCATCTTTCTTTCAGTGGAGTATTGCTTCAAGCTCTTACAGCGAAAAACATAAAATGCATAAACAGGCAAATTAACTGGGGAATAAAAGTTTGTTATTTTCGACAAAAATCTGACCACTTCATTGATCTTCTCAGCGGAATTGTTTATCTCAAAAATTAGCCTAATGAAGCTGCAAACAGATATAAGACACCGGGAAATATTCGAAAATGATTTCTAGTCACCATAACGCTAGACAGAACATGAGGACAAATCAAATTATTATAAAAAAGAAAACGAAAACGAAGTGGAGTAACAAATCTTTAATGTTGAAAAGCGTTCAAAAATGGAACAAATTGACCTCTTCAATAAGAACCTTTATTTTGCTTTAAAAATATTTTAACCGAGTTTTTGCTCGATCAACACAAGAAAGTACCCGTTAATAGACAAATAGGAGCCTTCAAATCCTATTTTTACCTATGAGAACAAACAGCCACAATTTGAAGATTATTATATTAATAACAATGCTGATTAATTTATTTAACTTTTCAAAGCTTGTAGATATCTAACCTTAGGGTTATATTCCGAGTAATTTACATGTTTCAATTTAAAAAAATACAAACAAAATTTACAGGACTCTTAGCGTATGTACTTGTTTGAATTTTTGATCAAGTTTCCCGATTTGTTATTTGCTTCAAACAATTTCAAAATTTTGTTTGAATCATTTTAATAAAATTCATCAGTTTTCGTTAATTTGAATTAAATTTGGTGACAAAAAGTTTAATTGACATTTCTCCCCATATGGAAATTTTAGCCGAAAGAGTTTGCCTTGTTAGTGGTTCAAAGGCTGTCTGATCATAAAGAAAACCTACACTATTGAAAAATTTCATCAAATTGATTTTTTGTGACAAATTTTTGCCAATTGAAAAGAATAAATCTCAAATGCCTCTCTTCGATCTGTAAAATAGACTGACACCCGCCTTAGTCTTCAAATTTTGAAACCACAGCCGTGTTAAACTTACGGTTTGTGTAAAGGTGCTAGATAATGTTTAATCCCAGGCCAAAAAACGCAAAAATATAGACTAAACCCAATTTTAGTTCTGAAAACTAGTTCACCAATTTTAAACCCGAAAACTAGTTTACTCTAATTATTGTGATTAGGAACGCAATTTTGTAATAATAAGCTTACTGCAAAATCGTTTTGTTAAATTTTCGTTTCTCCAGATAATGTGCTTGCTTTAAACTACAAAAATACTTACTTTTTTCAAAAAGACAACAGATAAAAAACAAAATTATGTTAACACATATTGGTCATGGAACTTGTACAGAGACAAAAAGTCATTCGAAAACCAAATCATGAACATAATATACTAAAACGTATAATTAAAAAAATCATTTATTCATAAGTGATTAGAGTTCTCCACAAGAACTCGACAATTTTGGTTAAAAGCTTGTAAACTTTGGAAAACTTCGCAAACTGGTTAATTTGAGTAATTTAACCTGCACAATTTGTCTGATAATTAATGTGAGCCAAGATTCTTGAACTTTCTCAAAATAATGAAGGCCACAACACAGTAAGAAATAGTGCACCTACTAATGTCCAATGCACAAATTGGTTCCTATTGTGTATTATTCCACGTTTTTAATCTGATGGAAAAATTTACTCCGTAGAATGTCAGAGACTCTGTAAGGTTTAACAGAAAAAGCTGACCACTCGATTTCGGCAAAGGCTTAAAATTTGCCTTTTGTGGTTACAAGCAACCAAATTCAGAGTCGAGCGCATAACGCCGCAAAACGTACACAAAAACGAGCAAATTTGCATGATTTTATCGAAGTCTTTCCTTGCCCAAAATTTATAAAGCAAGCATGGCCCGCGTTACAGAGGCCCGAGTTATAAACGAGCGTGGAAAACAGTGATAGTAACGCAAATTTAGTTCATATTCGAAAAAAAAAATTGGAAATATCCTTCCCATTCGACTACAATTTGTGTTTTTCAGCTATTTTCGAACAAAAACTGATAACAAAGTGCAAATTAAGTAGAAATCAAAGAATGCCTAATTTTTTTTATTTTGACAAATGTTCCACATTTTATTAATTGGGGATTAAAAAAGCAAATCGCTCGTTTGAATATACGAATAATATGGTATTTAACAAAATTTAGTTTCTGAACTATGTGCTAGATCATTATTGATAATACTGAGAATTATTAATAAATTGTGGACAAATTAGACGAAGTATTCTCCCTTTTTGTCCATGATTTTAAAAAAGTGACCGGAAAGGCCAAAAGTACTTCTTTCAGGTCTACACTTTAAGGCCCTCTTACAAATGTATTAGATACATTTTTCAGGAGTTAGAGAAGTAAGATGGAACATTTTTCCCATTTAAATTGATTGTAATGCGATAAAAGACTCGACCCAACTTTTCAAAATAACATGTTTGTGCCGCAATCTCACCTGCATGTGTTACAAAAGCCACAACTTTTTCGTCCAATAGTAAAGTTAACTGAGCTACATTTTTTACGATTATCAAATTATCCTCAGGTAATCCTAATGAATTCACATTGTCAAAGTAAAATTCAGAAGCTGACCAAATAAACGAATACTTGTTCTGTTTTGTTAAATCTTCAAGGACTTTTCTCAGTTTAGAAATTTCTAATTGGAAAAGCGTTCCCATGGAAATGTAAATGACAGGAACTTGGGAAAATTGGATAAAATTGCGGATATTCTCATCAAGTTCACGAAAATTTTCAGGTTCTGGTATGTATCCAACGTGATGAACATTCGTCTTTTTGTCCATGTACGATATATTAGAAATAAAAGCGTTTGGTGGCCCGATATGAATCAAGTTTGAGAAAGCGTGATAATAAGTAGTTGGCAATAGAAACGTTAACCCATAATTTTGAACTTTTGGTTCCATACCAAACTTGTTGTTAATGCTAAGAATGATGTCATAGGCAGGATCGGCAACAAGTTTTTGATACACAAAAGCTGTGAAAAACTCGACAAAATCACTGAAAAATTTGTAGGTTTCTGGCACATAAGTAAGTCTAGGTCGACTGTTCGGATCTTCTTCGAGCGTCATAAAAATAGTTCCAACGTAATTGGTAACGACTGGAATATTATGCAACTGTGCGGCTAATGTAGCGCCCAAAAAAGCCCAATCTGCCATTATTATGTCATATTTTGATGGGTTTTGACTTAAATATTCATTCACAACTTCGAAGGCTAATCCGGTTCCATTTTCAGCAGCAATCACCCGAACCTGCCTTACGGCTTCTAAAGGGTTGTTCACCTCAACACCCTCCAAGGTCGTGAATCCACGATCCCAGCATTGAACTCTGGCTGATAACCCTTTTTGAATTTTACTTTCGCAACAATCAACGCTTGTTAAAAAATCTGCTGTATGTCCACGTGAAAAAAGTTTTCGAACGATGGCTAAAGTTGGGGTTAAGTGACCGGTATAACATGATGATACCACGAGAACATTTAAGGCAAAAGTTACTCGCGATACGAACAAAATTACGAAAACTAATTTCAACAGCCAGCCAAGTTTCAGAATTAATATATTCATTTCTATGTCTAGATTCGTCCGTGACAATCTATTTGAGAATCAATTTAATAGATGCAAAAATGTTTAAATCAACAATTTAAGACTGAGTTATAGATTGTTCAAATACTCAAATGGTTTAAGATAGGCGTATTAACAAAACTAATATAAGAAAGCAAAAGCAACTAATATAAACGAAAATAATTGAGAACGCAAACTTAGAGATGAAAAGTGAACAATTTTTTATTATGAAGTTTAAGCATGTACAGGTATGTTCACACTAATCCAAATTATTTGAGAACACGTACACCAAAAACTTCTGGTGAAAACCAACGTTGAGGTGCTCGACCCAAATCAGCTCTAATCAGACTGACGGAATGACTTGGGTTGCGCATAGGCGATAAAATATAGGCGTGACCCAGCTACAGAGTCTGGCAGCAAATAAACTTTTTGGGAACCCTAGAAAAAATAATCTTGCAAGATCTTGCAAGCCGGAGTTAATTTTACAAGATCTTGCAAGGCAAAGTTAATGTTTCAAGATTTTACAAGACGTAGTTAGTCTTGCAAGATTCTTGTAAGATTAACTCCGCCTTGCACGATTAACTTTTGTTTCCGACTCGGGAAGTATGTGATCAAGTCCCCGTCCATAATCTGCACTGTCTGATCAGAGCAGTCAAGAATCCGTTATTGTTTGGATGATCTTTAGGAATGGGCGCGATCGAAGTAGTTCTGACGCCCCATATTCAATTTAAGAGGGTGTGATCAAAGACGATGTCACTCTGTGTTGCCTCCGCTGATACCAAGCTGGTCAGATCAGAGCTGGCTTGGATTGCGTACCTCAAACTGGGAAATCAGTAAAATTGTCTATTATATAATTAAGTAGTTATATGTAAGCAGATCAGGGGGGGGGGGGTAAAAGGATGTACCTATGTATTAACATTAGGTATAGCCTATTTTCGTCCAATTTCCAAAGATGTACCTAAAAAGAGAGTGAGAACAATAGACCTGTCATCTTATCGTAATTACCCAGGGATAATTATCTTAATTGCCCCAGGGAAATGCATCCGCTCTAATGGACTTCAGCTAATCTTATCTACTTAACCTTTTTTGAAAGGAAATAATTATTTTTATGTTTTTTTTTATTTTTCTATTTTTCCACTTTTCAATTTTTGAAGTTTTTTATGTAAATTTTTTTATTTTAAATTTATTTTTTTTTAAATTTAATTAAATCAATTTTGGTTGAAAAATGTCTTTTTTTTCGTAAGGTTTTTGATGAAAAATGCATAATTTGAAATTTTCTTTTTTTTCCATTTGTTAGTTTTCGAAAAAAAACAGTTTTCATTTTTTTTTTCGAATTTTTGAGTTTAATTTAAAAAAATAATTATTTTTATAGAAATGTTAATTTTTTTAGAATATTTCTTATTTAAAAAAAAGTTGTTTTTTACATAAGATTTATAAAAAAAATGCAGATTTTTATGTTTTTTTATTTTTCTATTTTATCATTTTTCAGTTTTGCAGTTTTTTTCATGTAAATTTTTATTATTTTTTTTTGAAAAGAATCGTTTTACTTAAAATAAATGTCTTTCAAAAATGTCGTTTTTTACATAAGGTTTTAGCAAAAAATGCAGATTTTGATGTTTTTTATATTTCTATTTTTCCATTTTTCAGTTTTTGAAGTTTTTCTTAATGTAATTTTTTTGAAAAAAATTCGTTTTACTTAAAATGAATTTCTTTCAAAAATGCGTTTTTTACATAAGGTTTTTAACAGAAAATGCAGATTTTGATGTTTTTTATTTTTCTATTTTTCCATTTTTCAATTTTTGAAGTTTTTTTTAATGTAATTTTTTTGAAAAAAAATCGTTTTACTTAAAATAAATTTCTTTCAAAAATGCGTTTTTTACATAAGGTTTTTAACAGAAAATGCAAATTTGCGGTTTTTTTATTTTCTCTTTTATTCCATTTTTCAATTTTTGAAGTTTTTTTATGTAAAAGTTTTACATTAATTTTTTTTGCAAAAATTGTTTTACTATAATGAATTTTTTTAACCAATCATATCATTCGTATAATTTATGTTAAAATAAGCTAGGACCGAGAAACTCTGTTCATTTTGTGTTTTGTCTCAGTTGAATATCAGTGGTCTTAAAAAAATGCAAAATTCTCCAACACTTCCCTTACTTCCTTCAACACCTTTTCTTTCGACATTTCATTCTGATTTAGATTTCGTTCCCAACAAAGAGGAATCGAAATTTAGAACAACAGTAACTGATAACAACATCGAGTTATCCTTTGAGGTGGATTGCACAAGAGTAACAATAAAAACACAGACTACTAGCCTAACACTTCCGAAAGATTTGTGGAGAACTTTAGAGGCAGCTAGACATCATAACCTCCACTTAGCCGAAGAAAAAGTCAACAATTCAGTACTTTCTCTCCCCACTTATTTTCAAGCCGTTGAGAGAATTCGAAAAGAACAAGGATTTCATCCACTGAAAGACCTCAAAGGTTTTTTGTTCCCGTACTCTCGTGACATAAATCACTACGGTGTATGGTGGGTAGAAGACATGTTCTCCAAACATGCTGATACATTTTCTACAAAATCGGATATCTTCGATCTACCCAAATTCCAAGACCTCATTCTGCCTCCTATCCAATAAAATGACAATGATGAGAACCAATCGCTTCATCAAAATGTTCCTTTCTCGAACTACAGGTGCTCTCCAATATAAGTCTTAACAATTGCTTGTGTTCTTTGCTAAATTCTCCCTCACGTGACATCATTTGTCACTCACGTGATGTTGCTAAAAATAGAAGAGACATAACTATTACGTTATCATGCACGCTCAATTATCATTGGTTACGACCTCTTTTACATAATCTCATTGGTTACGAAGTCGCAACTGTTCTCGTTTTTAATCAAATTTCATTGGTTCGTTTTATCAAGCTCTTTCTTGAAGATAATTCAATCATTTGTTGCTTTTCGTTTTCTATATTCAGTTACCTTATTTATTCAATTTTTCCTTTCTTGCCTTAAAAACTCATCTTTTACTTACTTCAAACGCCACAGATGGATCAAAGTTCAGTCTCAGCTGACAGCAAAAAACGCTACGCCTTCCCCTTCCGCAAAAGAAACCATAAGGGAAAACCAGTTATTCCTTCTTCCCAGTTTGATTATCATAATGAAAGCATATATTCTTTGTATAAAGATATCAACGTGAAAGTTGAGGACAATGAATCCAAACCAAATGAGGATCGCCAAGGAAACAGCAACCTTTGGTCTAGCATCCCAGAGGAGACTATCAACACAAGCTCGAATTGGACCCACTTGAAAGTCTTTCGCGAAAATGTCGAAGGTGAATTTGTTCTACATCCGTTTCTGATGCTGTCGGTCTGGGAATTGAAAATTTTCATTCAAAATTTACCTGAGATGATAAAAGAAGCACTACAATTTGAACCCTCAGAAGTTACTGCAAAGTTGATGATTGACGAAACTTTGTTCCAGCCAACTGATGTGGAGGAAAAAGCAAAATTCGATGTGTTCTGGGAATTGAGTGAGACTGCTAGGCGAAAAGTATGTGTGACCAACTTTTTACCAAGATGATCCGAATCGATGTTATTTCACCATCAAGCTCTTCACTCGAGGGACTTAAAAGGACAGTTTTAGAAGGAAATGCTTCCTTTCTGTCAGAATTGGGGAGTTGCAGAAAATAAATCGAATGAGTAATGAAATTATTTCAGTGCTGAACAAAGTCAAAAATCAGACAAAATCGCAAAGTGCATAGAAGTAATTGTAAATTTTTATAATGTATGTGATGTCTGTATTTACTCACTTTTTGAATTAAATTCTTTCAGAACAGTTGCTTGATATGAATATTGAGGAAATTGTAGAGTTCGAAAAAGAAATCAGTCAACTTTTTGTTGGAAATACAAAAAGGAAAAATTATTTTTAGGCTGTCTGTCGAAGTTTTGACAAAAATGTAGATCTAGACAAAATCAACAGAGAAGTTCCCTTTGGAGGACTAATAGGGGTTGGCGATTCAAAGTTAGAAAAACTTTTGAATTGGTCAAAAATTTTTCGTTTACATGCCACATTTCATGATGCAACGGGATACCTGAAAACAAATCTAAATATTGGTCGTGGGTACTGTTACATGGTCCCATTCCTTAATTCAAAATTTAATTTTTGTTTCCTGGGACATATCACAGGTCTAGCATATTGTTGTTTTCTGAAATTGTCACCACGATTCCATTCAATCAAAGTGTGAATCATTTTTTCCTAAACACGAATAAAAATCAGTTGCACTCTAATGACAGATCATAACAACCACGCAGCTGACTTTATTTTCGATAAAAACAATCAGGAGCGACCGCCTTGGAAAATTTGTGGATGCACTTGCTCTCGAACAGCTTTTTTGTCAATATTCCAGTGCTTATTTGTATTAATACTTCTTCTTTTTTCAATTACCAACCTTATTTTTGCCAGAACTTGTGACGAACGAACAGTTTGGATTGCTATTCTATCAAGTGCTGTAGGTTCCATACTTCCTAATCCCAGAGCATAAAATGAACAAGATTATATCAACAAAGGAACGCATTCTGATGTATCTTGTTGGGCCTTCCGGATCTGGGAAAACTGTTTTCATTAATGATATGCTGCAAATTAAAACTTTTCAACCCTCGTTTGATCGAATTTTATACTTTTATAAGCACTTTCAGACAATTTACGATACAATGATGCAATCAATTGCAGGCATAGAATTCATTCAGGGTGTTGACTTTGAATTGATTGAGAACTTACCAGCTGACGGCACAAAATATTTAGTTATATTCGATGACTCATTAGACATTCTTTCCAAGTCGGAAAAATTCAACGAAATTGCGACAGCCGGTAGACATCGAAATTTAAATTGTGTTTATATCAAACATAATCTCTTCCACAAAAATAAAACTGGACGTGATGCCGAGCTTCAGACTACTCACATTGTTTTGTTCAAATCACCCAGAGATGTGCAGCAAATTGATATATTGGGAAGACAACTGGGTCTGGGAAAACAACTAAAACAATGGTATGATGACGCTACACAACAACCATATGGGCACCTTATGATTGATTTGAGACCATCTACACCTGATTTGTTAAGATATTGTTCAAATGTAACTTCATTTCCTTCAGAATTCTTCGTACCGATCAGTCGTGCTCGTATTAGTGATATTAATGATAAACGCACAGAATTATTATACTCTGAAGCTCTTTCGGAATCTCAACAAGAAATTTCAACCAGCTTTCCTTCTACATTCTCCTAGGGAATTCATCAGATTTCTCTGTGAGTGTATTGTAAACTTGATTAAAGGAAACCTCACAGGATTAAGAAGAAATCAGTTCACTCGCTTCCAAGAACAACTTAGAAAGCTCACATCAAAATCAACAACCCTAAGTTCCAGAGGAATTATATTGGGCTCAAAAGCTGGAATAACAATATTAAGTTACATATACCAACCTTGTATGATCAAATTTTCAACTTTCTTCAATGAGTGAGGTCAAAAAGTTTGTTCTTGTTCCAAAAGAACTGTGGGAGACCAGAAAAAGGAAACCATCGGAACCCTACAGCGAGATCTATAAAAAAGAAGAAACAGTTTTCCCAGTTATCAAAAAAGTGAAAGAAGAACGTTCCGAAGAAACCAATCTTCCACCTAAAGAACTTAAGACAGACCTGGAATTTCACTATAAGAACTATCCTGAGACATTGAAAACTTTGAAAGAGATATACGAAAACAAACGGTTCAAAATTTCACTTTCCAATGCAATTTTTGTCGACAACGTTGACACAGGAGTTGACATAAAAACATTCCTTCATTCAATTAAATTGAAGAACGCTCCAATTGATCCAAACTATTTCCTTATTCTTAAAGTTCTAAATCTGAGACCACATCTGGTTAAAAACAACATTTTGAGGAAACAGTATGGCTCAGACTGGTTCAATTACAGTTTCAGATAGAATCAAATTGCAGAAGTTGTATAAAGGGAAGGGACCAACAGCTTTCGGTTCTATCAATAACCTAACAAAAGCAAGTGGAATCAGTCGCGAGAGAGTTACAGAATTTTTACAGTCAAAAGACTCTTATACGAAGTACAAAGGAATCAGACGAAAATTTCCCCGGCTAAATGCGCATGCTCGCTATATTGATGAGATTTGGTGCTTGGATCTTGCACAAATGGATAAACTATCACGATGGAATCGAGGTATCAACTTTTTACTCGTTACTGTTGATGTTTTTTCTCGGTTTTTGCGAGTGGAAGCATTGCGAAGCAAAGGAGCAGATGGTGTGAATGCAGCATTTATCAAGATGTGTTCGAAAAAGAACGAGCTCAATTTCCCAAAAAAATTATGGCTAGATCAAGGAAAAGAGTTTTTTGGAGATATGGCTAATTTCTGCGAGGATGTGGGAGTCAAATATTATCACACTTATAGTGAAACGAAAGTAGCTTTTGGCGAGAGAGCTATACGAACCCTGAAAGTTTTAATTTACCGCTACCTGGAAGAAAACGACACATTAACCTATATCAAAGAACTGCAAATGTTTGTTGACGTCATTCACTCAAGAATCAATCGGAATATTGGGTTGGCGCCCAAAGATGTAGTAAATGCTGACTTTTTGACTGTCATGTACAAGCGAATGAAGCTACGAAAAAATACAAAGCCCAATTTTCAAGTAGAAGATGAAGTTAGGTTGGCATTAGCAGAGGGCAAATTTCAGAAAGGATATAAACCTCACTATACACATGAAATTATCCTAGTTCGAAAAATAAATACTTCAGCGCCCTTCCCGACATATTTTGTTGTTGATCAGAAAGGAGAAAACATTGATGGAATCTTTTACGAACAAGAATTGTCAAAAGTTGCATAATCATTTTTCAATTAGTCGCGCTAGAAAATGGACGGTTACAATCTACCTTATTTTAAAGGAGTTCCTCGTCAGAGGGGGCGTTGCGTTGGAGCCTTGGCTAGAACAGTCGCTAGGGCAACTCTTCCCATTCTCAAGAAATACGTTTTACCTGCAGCAAAAAAAATTGGACAAGATGTAATCGAGTCAGCCATTCCCGAAATTGGTGGTGTTTTATCAGGACAGACTTCGATTAAAAAATCAGTAAAGAAGACTGAAAATCAACCATACAGAAACAAGTTGGTGGTGGTATGAAAAAGAGGAAAAACACTAGACAAAGTGTTACTCGACAAAAAATTTGCAAAGACTTTTTGAAGAACCTTGACTAATCATTTTTCCAAACAAACGTCACACAGAACAGTCAAACATCATGAATTCGTTTTATCTAGAATTGGTATCCAACGCTTCCTCTCAAGTTTACCCTCAAAATGCAATGGCTTCGTTCACCAATTTTCTTCCCGACAAAATTGAACTGGATGGATCATGGGAAGTAGCTTTAGCCGAAGTATCATATCCCGGTATATGTTATAACATTGAAGGAGGATTGATGACATTTCACTATGATGAGAAATTTAAGCATGTATTCGCTATTCCACCAGCAGTTTTTAACTCTATGGACGAATTTGCGAAGAGTCTTACAGATATACCCAAAAAAGCACGACATCCCAAAAAATTAGATCCTCAATTTTCTATCAACATCGACAAAAAAAGTCGAAGACTCACTTTTGGCAATAGAGGATCTCAAAATGTATCCTTCAGCAAAAGTTTGGCTGCTAACTTCGGCGTTGAAGTTGACAAACCTGTTATGCCACCTGATTCGAAAGGATCATACAACACCAAGTCCTGGGCAACGGCAGATCTCCCTTTTGATATTACTGGAACAAATTTAGTTTTACTCTACTTGGATATAGTTGAACCCAATTCAGTCGGTGATGTGAAATGTCCTCTTCTACGCTCGTTTCCGTTCAAACACCGAGAGTTCCACAATGATGAGAATTTTAAGAGATCTCAGGTTCTGAGTTATCGCAGTTTCGAACACTTGAGATTCCATAAAGTAATCAAATCCAACTTCCACAGTATCCATGTAGAATTAAGAAACGCTGCTGGGCACCTTGTTCCCTTCTTCCCTATTGGTCAAGTTCAACTTACGTTAATATTCCAGAAAAAATCTTGATCATTTCCTCAATTATCCTTATAAAAAACGGTCGGCTAAAATGAATTCCTTGTCTCACTCTATGCTCGACTTTTTTGGGAAAGTTCCAATTTTAGACCCAATTCTTTGGTCTAATGAACAACAAATATTTTAAACAAATTCCTTAAACGAATCAACAATCGAATTTCAATTGGAAACTGATCGTAATATTTTCACTGACTTGCGATCTACTCGATTATTCATCAGAGGAAGGGTTATTAAAGGCGATCGAACACGTTTGGATAATGCCGAAGAAACATTATTGGTAAACAATGCTCTTCATTCACTTTTCTCTAATTGCGAATTCTATCTAAACAATGAACAAGTTCACAGTGCCAATTCTCTTTACGCTCACCAAGCTTTTGTCTCTGCTGAATTTTCAGGAACAAAAGGAACCAAGGAGAGTTTATCCCAATGCCAAGGATATCGATACGAGATTGAGCCGAACAATTTATACAAAAAGAGCATTTACAGATACTGTTTTTCAAAAAGATAAAGATGAATTTACTTTTTACGGTCCGTTGGCAATAGGTCTATTTGCTTGTGAAACTTTACTTCTCCCAAATGTCAACCTCAGACTGAAATTGATCCGATCATCTCCAGCCTTCTATATGATCGATACTGGTGGGCTGAACTCGGAGGCCTTAATTTTGGAAGCTTGCCTTTTTACTAGACAGGTAGCGATCTCAGATAACTGGATGAGAAGTTTTAAAAGTAGACTGCTGCGAGAACCTGCCATATTTTACTATAATGAAGAACTTCCAAAAACGTTTATCATTCCCGCAGGACAGAACCAGTTTATACAAGAAAAATATTTTCAAACAAACCAATTCGAATGATTGATATTGCTATGAATCTGAATAATGAGTTCAGTGGAACATACAACACTAATCCGTTCCATTTTCGTAAATTTGGTCTTCGACAAGTTAAAATTGTGCGTGGGAATCAAACTATTGTAAACTTGAAAACAGAAAATCACGTGAGAGCTTATGCTGAAACGATGAAAGCACTCAAAATTTGATGATGACGGTCCTAACATTCAATACAAGGATTTTGAAAACCATTTTCATTTATTTTTCGATCTTACTTCAACACAGGAGGCCAATGCCGAAATGCATTTTCCTGATGTAGTTGGAGCAGGAATTCGTTTGGAGCTCTACTTTGCTAACAATTTGACCAATACTGTAGAATTATTTGTTAGTGGTGAACGTATAAGCTCAATTGCAATTGATAAGGAGGGATCAGTCACCAAAAATGGATAATCAACAACTCTTACATGTTGTCATTAGGTTCCCGCACCTAAAGTTCAAATATCTCGGTTCCTTCCCAGCAGATCTTCGGCCAAAAAATTTACCTACAAACACTTTTTGTATAATTAACACAGATCCATCTACTCAACCGGGCTCCCACTGGATTTTGCTAGCCAATAAAAATGGAAAGTTGTTGTACGGTGATTCTATGGTAGAAGTTTTGGAAAAATATGGCATCAAGACGAAATCAAACTTTGGTTCATTAGTACAGGAAAAACTCCAAGATTCAGAATTGTGTGGTTTATACGCTATTTATTTTGCACATATTTTCTAAAGTCTCGTCTAAATATTTAAATGATTTTCATATTTTGAAGTTCTTTGCTGATGTTTTGTAAGTTTTGACAACCAAAATCTTTAATTGTTTAAACATTAATCCGTAAAATGGTGCAAATGGTTTTCAAAACTTTTTAAAAAAAAATTGTAAATTTTGTACTTAACCATTTGTATGTGTATTTGTATTTAATTTAGTTATTTTATACAAGGATTTTTTTCAAAAGACAAAAAGAGATTTTTTTGTGAGGTAAACAGTGAATTGAAAAAGATAGAAATGTAAAAGTGAATTGAAAAAATGTAAAATGAAAGCAGGCTAAAATTTACAAAATCTAAAGAAAATGACTTATATATCTAAAGGAGTAGTGTGAATTCCGTCTTCACAGACTTTACGCTTGGGATAAAAGTATGACAGTCCCACTTTTTTGAGTTCATATGTGCATACTTTCTGATTGTCGACTACGCGAAATACGTTGAATATACGCGAAATACGTTGAATATACCCGCTCCTCATCAAACAATACTTTTCTGTATTTGGCTAAGGGTTCCTCGTTGTTGTTTTTGTTGAGCCCCTTACTGGATAATTTTACAGTATCTGATTGCTCATCGTAGCAGCAATAAGTTTTTGAGCACAAAGCAATCATTTCTGAGCATCTAAATACTTCTTTGAACAAGCCTGGAGTTCTCTTGTCAAAATTCGCATGCTTGTTGCAACATTCACGTGGGAAAAAGTTGCTGCTTGAGTTTGCTGCAAAATTATCACTGCAGTCGCTCTGTCTCATCCAGTACCACAACGATTATATTTCTGGTCGAATGATTTTGTCAAGTTTTTCCTCACTAAGCGCCATGTACAGACTGTCGGTATCCATTTCAATCAACTCATATTTGTTTGGATCGCAGAAGGAGGAGAAAAAATTGTACCTGAGTTGCAACATTGTAAGTTTAGCGTACTGCAGAATAAAAAAGCCAACAATTATTGGTTCCTTGTGCTCGATACGTGTTTTGCTCATTTCTACCTCATAAATTTCTTCTGGTAGTTCATTCATAGTCTTGAAAAATTTGTTGTTGATAAACTTATCAACTTGCGGCCCCTTGACATATTTTGTGTTCGTATGCCGGCTACGGTCCATTATCTGATACCCGTATGAGCTGTTACCTATCAATTTCATAGTTTCAGCAACGACTGTTGAGTCTTTGTTTCGGTCTCCTTCGCGGCGAGCATCAACAACGTTTTGCACAAAGGACTGAAAGCAGCGGCGGGGAGTGTATTGTAGGAACCAAAAAACGTCTCTTAGAATCACTCCTTTTTCCAGATAAAATAACAAAAGTGGAGTAATAATTGGTCCTCTGTCAAGCTTGAAACTAGAAATGAGCATTTTCCTTGGTTTTGACAATAACTTGTGTCGCTCAGCAAATTCTTTCATATGGTCCCCAATGTTGTCTCGTCCAACTTCACAATTCTTAAAAATGGGAGGAAAATCTTCAAAGTAGGGGTATAACTTCTCTGGAACCTCCAGACTACAATCAACAACTCCGAACAAATCTCCTCGTTTTATTTTTTCAATAAGAGCATTTTTGGAAAGGGATTGCTGAAATGGATATTTCTTGTTGACGAACTCTTTCACTCCATTTATGTTTTCCCTCCTCCACTTTTTCCACTGACACTCCCAAGTTTCAACAACTGTGTATCCTAATCCCTGCAGATACTCTCTTCGATCACTATCTCGTTCCCGTGTCTTTAATCCGTTCTCTATATTTTCAAATAACAGCGGCTTTTCCTCCTGACAGGGACAAAAGTGAAAATAGCATCCCATTGCCTCAAACACTGTGTTGCAATGAGAGCAGGAGCCATCGACGAGATAAGTTCCAATTTTTTCTGTTTTTTGTGACTGAACTGTGACTGTATTAAACATTCTGGACGAGTGCTCTGCAAGTATTCGATTACCTGCTGCTCAAACAAACTCCTCCAATTCCTTTTTGGGTGAAACTTTGCAGTGTCGTCATTGAACTCCCATTTTGTGTAGAGTCCCGTTGGCATTTCCTTGGTCATTGAGAATGGGTAGAGTTGACTCACATCAATGCCCACAATAGACTTGCACACATTTTTGGACTCTCTAATCTTTGTTTTGCCAACTTTTGCATATCTGTTGAAAATAATCGAGGGTCCTCCTGTCAGCCAATTTCTGATATAGTTATCATATTCCTTGTATTGCTCGCAGAATGGGAAAAATGCAGCATCTGTTGATGAATGGAGAAATCTGTTTGCCAAGTTGGGAAGCGTATAGCCCAGTTTCAACATATCAATTTGTTTTGAGTGGTAGAATTGAATCATCTTTGTCATCGCATCAAGAGTGGGCACGACGTCTTTGTTGTTATACCACTTGAGAAAATCACAAATAGTGTTCATGTTCTCCTTTTCCCAAATGTTTTGAAGTTCCCGGTAGTTCTCTTCTGCATTTTTGGGAACTGTTTTTAATTTCAGCTGCTTTAAAGCTTCCTTTTCTTCAATTCCCCTTTTTTTTGCAATTCATGAACTTATCGTAATCGACTGACAAGACGTTATGGTTTTTCAACTTACTCCAGAAACTTTCAATTGGTGGCAGTTGGGACTCATTCATTTTTTCAGCACTGTCAAACCACTCATAAGGGAAAAAACCCTTCTCTTCACTGGCTTCATACGCTTTCAGAAAATTATCCAGAGTTGTAGCTCCTCCCAGGAAGTTAAGAATGTCCAGAAATTGCAAGCCAAGAAAGTTCATTCCAATATATTTGTTCCCCGTACGAATCACTTTGGGAACAACGTTTTTCTCTATTAACAGATGATGCAGAAGATATTCTTTTATCAGGTTCAAATCATACCGAGAGCTATTAAACCCGAACACAAGAATAGTGCTGTAATAGTTCTCAAAGTCTTGTCTCAAATTTGATAACATCTTGAGCTCGCATCTCAGTCTCCTAATTTCAAGTTCTTCGTCCTCCTCTTCGTCGGGTTCAGCTTCGTTGTCAAATAATTCTTGCACTCCGGTGGGTACCTGCTTGTCTTTCACTGGAACCAATTGTCGAACTGTCCAATATTTTTCTTCCAATTCCAGCACGAAAGCATTGAGTTTTTCCCTCATTATAAGTGTGCTTTTTTCTGCTATGTTAGTCAAGCTGGATACAAAATCACGGATTAGTTGATATGGATCTTCGTTGCAAATGAATATTGGGTCTTTAAGTAGGTTGGAAGCTATCGAAACGCTCATGGGAACATGTTTCCCAATCCACGAAGTCAGATCAGTGTTTCTGAGTGTATTGTCGGGGACGGTTATTGACTCAAAATCAAATACAATAAGATGAGAAAAAAGCCTGAGTTCTTGCCGAACCATAATATTAACGTCTTCCAGTCGATCAAAAATGGTTTCTGCTAATTGATAAGCTCCTGAGGGATACCTATGTTGTGTGTTTTCGGAACAATTCCTTAGATGGACCATCAAATTGTTTGATCTATCGAAAAAGTGATCACATATGTAGCACCGGAATTTTTTGTGGAATTTGTTGATGTCCGCTGTCCAACAGATATGATTTTCATATCTCAGCAACGAAGTTGTCTTTGTGCGTTTCATCAAGGAGCGACGAGTTAGTTCAGCAAACATTTCAGATTGTTCCGCAAAAAATTTTGTATAAACTTGAATATTTCTGTCAGTTATCTCTTCAAGTGCAGGAATATCGTCTTCATGTATTCCTGGAAAGGTTTCGTCATCTCTCCTTGTCGCTGAGAGAAACATCTGCCTCAATTCCATTGTTTTATTTTGTAATTCAACACTACCGTACAAATCGTAAGCTAAAGCACGGAACATACACATGTTGTCTTGGTAGGGCTTTTTTTCACAATCCGAAATAAAACACTTAACGTGCTTGTTCTTGAGCAAAATAGATGGAATATTTTGAGTTATACAGCCTAGAGGAACACCACTGAGGAGAAATAAAAAAAGGTAACATTTGTAACGCAATAAAACTTCCATTTCGTGTCTGGACGTTGATTGATTAGATTGGGTAGAAAATCTTCACTTCTCAATTTCGATTTGACAAAATTGAGATCTGAGTCATCGGAGAGAACCATAGGATTTAAAAAAATGGGGTTGTTGTCTGCCGCGTAAAAGTATCGAAATTCGTCCGAGTTATGCACACTTTGAAGTACAAAACCAAAGGAAATGTTAATTTTCGCTGAACTGGGTAAGTCGCTGTAAACGAAATCCAATTTGTTGATCACTGTTTCGTGACTGAGTTCGAATAACTTGAAGTTATGCACTTTCTTTCTAGACAATTCAAGCACTGAGTCTTGTAAAAAGTGTTGAACCGTTCGAAGTTCTTTATGAAGAGCGGGAGAGTCTCCATAGATAGTTAAGTCAACGTCATCGTAAGCCACTGAAACAGAATGCTGGTGATTGTTTCGTTTATGATGAAGAAGTTGATAATATGTGGAGAACGATAAATTGCAGCTGCTACAAGAAAACTTTTTCTTGACAACTAGAGACGGCGCATGTACAGAAGCAATGTGTTTCTGCAATTTATCTTTGTCAGGTAATGACTGGGTGCAATGCGAGCAAGCTTTTGCGTGAAGCTTCTGATGTCTGCTCATATTAGATCTCAATATAAGTTTATTGCATGAAGAACACTGTTCCGTTGGATTAGAAGTTCTTGGCATTTTATCTGAAAAGTAGATTAATGGAAAACTAATATAAGAAGTGAGATAGAAACGGAGTAAAACAGAATGTAGAAATAAAATTTGTGACGGAATAAATCAGATTGCTAGAAATTGTGAGGAATTTTTTTATTCAACTGCACTGAACGTTTAAAATCAAACAAATGAAAATTGAATAAAAATAATAAAGAACTTCGTAATCAGATTTGACGTAATTATGACGATATTATGATGTAATACAGACAACACTATAACGTAATTATGACGACATGATGAAGTAATTATGACGACACTATGGCGTAATTGTGACGATAGTATGATGTAAATGTGATGTTGTTATGGGTAATTGTGACGATAATATAACGTAATTGTGACGCTACTACGACGTATTTTTGTCAACTCAGAGACTAATTGTCTAATCACGTGAGAATTTTATGATTATTAAAAGATGGCACAGATTTGTTATTGGGTATTCACAAATCAGAGGTCATTTACCTCCAGACAAAACCAATGCGATCACGTGAGAGATTTCGCTATTACATTAAAGATTTTGAAACTTGTAAGGTTCTGAAATTTCGAAATTGAGAGAATGATGGGAAGAAATTAGAACAATTTAGAAAAAAAAGGAGTAAATTTCTTTGAATTTTAGGGTAATTTCTCGAAATATGTTGATAACACTGGGTATTTTGAGCTCTAACTTGTTATTTTTTGGCCACGAATTGGGTATTTTTGGTAAAATTTGGTTTTTTGGGTCAGAATTGGATGTTTTTTGGGAAAATATGGGTATTTTTTTATAAGAATTGGGTTTTTTTTTGGTCAGAATTGGATATTTTTTGGGAAGAATTGGGTGTTTTTTGGGAAAAATTGGGTATTTTTGGGAAGAATTGGGTATTATTTGGGCAGGGTTGGGTATTTTTTGGCCAGAATTTGGTATTTTTTGGGATGAACTGAGTATTTTTGGTCAGAATTGGGTATTTTTTGGCCAGAATTGGGTATTTTTTGGTCAGAATTGGTTATTTTTTGGGTAGAATTGGGTATTTTTTACCAATAATTGGGTATTTTTTGGCAGGAATTGGGTAATTTTTGGGAAGAATTGGGTATTTTTGCCAAGAATTGGTTATTTTTGGGAAAAATTGGGTATTTTTGGAAAAAAATGGTAAAATTGTCAAAATTTTTGTATATCAGCACAAAATCGTGTAAATTCTATTGAATTACAATTGAAAATGATAAAATAGCATTCTCCAAATGTAAATGAATGAACGAAAGTTATAGTTGTGATAGCTATGCGCGAATGAATAAAATGTAAAAATGATTAAAAGTAAAAGTTCTGCTGATATAATTTATTTAGTAGATAAGATTAGCTGATGTGCATTAGAGCGGATGCGTTTCCCTGGGGCAATTAAGATAATTATCCCTGGGTAATTACGATAAGATGACAGGTCTTTTGTTCTCACTCTCTTTTTAGGTACATCTTTGGAAATTGGACGAAAATAGGCTATACCTAATGTTAATACATAGGTACATCCTTTTACCCCCCCTGATCTGCTTACATATAACTACTTAATTAACTATGATATAATTTTACTCAAACTGAAAAAGAGAGTAAAATTCCGGAAAACGTTCGAATCCTTCATGTGTTCGGTATTTCTTAAGTCATATCTGCATAAAATTTGGTTAAATCTTGTTTGTTTGGAGGTTTTCAAGCTGAATAATGTGCATTTTAGAATGAACGTCTTAAAACTTTCATTCTAAATTTAAATTGTTCAGTTTGAAAACCTCTCAACAAAGAGCCCTCTCACAAGGAAAAATCTATGTGAAACAATGTGGTGCAATAACAAAGCTAGCTTTTATCCTCATCGCTTGGCTTGAGATCTTGCCTGAGATATTGCAATTGATCTGAGAGCCAATACCGATTCTGGAGAACAAATTTATGACCGAAAATAAATTTGTTGTCAACTCTTTCAACGAATTAAAAAAATTTAATTGCGAATATTGTGAGTATTGGTCTGAGAATTTCAGCGTAAAGGGGCACGAAGAGGAAGTATTTTCAATTGGGTTATACCTTTTCAACGTGCCTTCGCAATACCGGTGCCTGATGATGTAGGCGTAGATTATGTTGATGTAATTTTTGTCAATAGTTAACCGAGTTAACTGATTCTATAAAATGAGAGCTTACTGATTTCTACAGAAACAGAGAAATTAGTACATGAAACAAAAATTATTCATAATGAATATATTATTTCCCATTAAGAGTTGCTAATTGATTTTCCAACGAAGCAAAAACATAGTGTAAAGGAATCCTGTTTGCAATTCCCAAGCATTTGAATCTCTGCAACAGAAATAGTTTGATTTGGGAAGAATACCAAAAAAATTCTGTCGAAAGGCAATTGAGTTAAACTGAATTTAGAAATTTGATCTATCACGTCCTGCACTAAAGGATGCAGTATGACTTTCCAAG